>NW_025048687.1:0-65645 GCF_018831695.1 Puntigrus tetrazona
CAAGATCATGCCTGTTATAGTAATGGGGTGAGTCTGTGGGCCCAGGGCGTTACTGAATAAAATCATACCCAGTAATGTGTTACTGTTATGGGGTTAGTCTGTGAGCCTGGATGTCTGGATCTAGGTTTTGAACGCTAAAATTTGTTCCAGGGTTACCATGGTCGAGTGGATTAGCGCCCGAGAAGTCGCACTTAAACCGCAAATATCGCCTGGATGAAGCGCCAGATGTCTGGACTTAGGTTTTGAACGCTTAAAAATTTCTTCCAGGGTCACCATGGTCGAGTGGAAAACCTGCCATGAGAAGTCACACTTAACCCGCCAAGATCATGCCCATTGAAGTGTCATAGTAATCGGGTGAGTTTGTGGGCCCAGGCCTTAAAGAAAACTGTAATACAGGGCCCTTACTGAATAAAATCATGCCCCGTAATGTGTTACTGTTATGGGGTTAGTCTGTGAGCCTGGATGTCTCGACGTAGGTTTTGAACGTTCAAATATTTGTTCCAGGGTTACCATGGTCGAGTGGGAAAGCCTACGAGAAGTCACACTTAACCCGGCCAAGATCATGCCCCTAATAGTGTTAAAGTAATGCAGTGAGTCTGTGGGCCAGGCCTTTACTGAATAAAATCATGCCCAGTAATGTGTTACTGTTATGGGGTTAGTCTGTGAGCCTGGATTTCTGGATCTAGGTTTTGAACGCTTAAAAATTTGTTCCAGGGTTACCATGGTTGAGTGGATTAGCGTCCGAGAAGTCGCACTTAAACTGGCCAATATCGCCTGGATGTCTGGGTGTAGGTTTTGAACGCTTAAAAACTTCTTCCAGGGTTACCATGGTCGAGTGGGAAAGCCTACGAGAAGTCACACTTATCCCAGCCAAGATCATGCCCATGAAAGTGTCATAGTAATGGAGTGAGTTTGTGGGCCCAGGCCTTTACTGAATAAAATCATGCCCAGTAAGATTTTACTGTTATTGGGTTAGTCTGTGAGCCTGAATGTCTCGACGTAGGTTTTGAACGTTCAAATATTTGTTCCAGGGTTACCATGGTCGAGTGGATTAGCGTCCGAGAAGTCGCACTTAAACTGGCCAATATCACGCCTGTTATTGTAATGGGGTGCGTCTGTGGGCCCAGGCCTTTACTGAATAAAATCATGCCCAGTAATGTGTTACTGTTATGGGGTTAGTCTGTGAGCCTGGATGTCTGGATTTAGGTTTTGAATGCTTCAATATTTGTTCCAGGGTTACCATGGTCGAGTGGGAAAACCTACGAGAAGTCCTGCTTAACCCGGCCAAGATCATGCCCATGAAAATGTTATAGTAATGGGTTGAGTTTCTGGTCCCAGGCCTTTACTGAATAAAGTCATACGCAGTAATGTGTAACTGTAATGGGGTTAGTCTGTGAGCCTGGATGTCTGGATTTAGGTTTTGAATGCTTCAATATTTCTTCCAGGGTTACCATGGTCGAGTGGGAAAACCTACGAGAAGTCACACTTAACCCGGCCAAGATCATGCCCATGAAAGTGTCATAATAATGGGGTGAGTTTGTGGGCCCAGGCCTTAAAGAAAAGTGTAATACAGGGCCTTTAGTGAATAAAATCATGCCCAGTAATGTGTTACTGTAATGGGGTTAGTCTGTGAGCCTGGATGTCTGGATTTAGGTTTTGAATGCTTCAATAATTCTTCCAGGGTTACCAAGGTCGAGTGGGAAAACCTACGAGAAGTCACGCTTAACCCGGCCAAGATCATGCCCATGAAAGTATTATATTAATGGGGTGAGTTTGTGGGCCCATGCCTTAAAGAAAACTGTAATACAGGGCCTTTACTGAATAAAATCATGCCTACTAATGTGTTATTGTTATGGGTTAGTCTGTGAGCCTGGATGTTTGGACGTAGGTTTTGAACGTTCAAATAGTTGTTCCAGGGTTACCATGGTCGAGTGGATTAGCGTCCAAGAAGTCGCACTTAAACCGGCCAATATCGCCTGGATGTCTGGACTTTTTTTGAACGCTTAAAAACTTCTTCCAGGGTTACCATGGTTGAATGGGAAAGCCTACGAGAAGTCGCACTTAAACCGGCCAAGATCATGCCCCTAATAGTGTTATAGTAATGGAGTGAGTCTGCGGGCCCAGGCCTTTACTGACTAAAATCATGCCCAGTATTGTGTTACTGTTAAGGGGTTAGTCTGTGTGCTTGGATGTCTGGACGCAGGTTTTTAATGCTTAAAAGTTTCTTCCAGGGTTACCATGGTCGAGTAAGAAAGCCTACGAGAAGTCACACTTAACCCGGCCAAGATCATGCCCATAATAGTGTTGTAATAATGGGGTGAGTTTGTGGGTCCAGACCTTTACTGAATAAAATCATGCTCAGTAATGTGTTACTGTTAGTGGGTTAGTCTGTGAGCCTGGATGTCTGGATTTAGGTTTTGAACCCTTAAAAATTTCTACCAGGGTTACCATGGTTGAGTGGGAAAGCCTACGAGAAGTCACACTTAACCCGGCCAAGATCATGCCCATGAAATTGTCATAGTAATGGGGTGAGTTTATGGGCCCAGGCCTTTACTGAATAAAATCATGCCCAGTAATATGTTACTGTTATTGGGTTAGTCTGTGAGCCTGGATGTCTGGATTTAGGTTTTGAATGCTTCAATATTTCTTCCAGGGTTACCATGGTCGAGTGTGAATGCATACGAGAATTCACACTTAACCCGGCCAAGATCATGCCCATAATAGTGTTATAATACGGGGGTGAGTCTGTGGGCCCAGGCCTTTACTGAATAAAATCATGCCCAGTAATGTGTAACTGTTTTGGGGTTAGTCTGTGAGCCTAGATTTCTGGATTTAGGTTTTGAATGCTTCAAAATTTCTTCCAGGGTTACCATGGTCGAGTGGGAAACCCTATGAGAAGTCACACTTAACCCGGCCAAGATCATGCCCATGAAAGTATTATAGTAATGGGGTGGGTTTGTGGGCCCATGCCTTAAAGAAAACTGTAATACAGGGCCTTTACTGAATAAAATCATGCCCAGTAATGTGTTATTGTTATGGAGTTAGTCTGTGAGCCTGGATGTCTGGACGCAGGTTTTGAACGTTAAAATATTTGTTCCAGGGTTACCATGGTCGAGTGGATTAGCGTTCGAGAAGTCACACTTAAAACGGCCAATATCGCCTGGATGTCTGGACTTAGGATTTGAACGCTTAAAAACTTCTTCCAGGGTTACCATGGTCGAGTGGGAAAGCCTATGAGAAGTCATGCTTAACCCCGCCAAGATCATGCCCATGAAAGTATTATAGTAATGGGGTGAGTTTGTGGGCCCAGGACTTAAAGACAACTGTAATACAGGGCCTATACTGAATAAAGTCATGCCTACTAATGTGTTATTGTTAAGGGTTTAGTCTTGAGCCTGGATGTCTGGACGTAGGTTTTGAACGTTCAAATATTTGTTCCAGGGTTACCATGGTCGAGTGGATTAGCGTCCGAGAAGTCGCACTTAAACCGGCCAATATCGCCTGGATGTCTGGACTTTTTTTGAACGCTTAAAAACTTCTTCCAGGGTTACCATGGTCGAATGGGAAAGCCTACGAGAAGTCACACTTAACCCAGCCAAGATCATGCCCCTAATAGTGTTATAGTAATGGAGTGAGTCTGCGGGCCCAGGCCTTTACTGAATAAAATCATGCCCAGTATTGTGTTACTGTTAAGGGGTTAGTCTGTGTGCTTGGATGTCTGGACGCAGGTTTTTAATGCTTAAAAGTTTCTTCCAGGGTTACCATGGTCGAGTAAGAAAGCCTACGAGAAGTCACACTTAACCCGGCCAAGATCATGCCCATAATAGTGTTGTAATAATGGGGTGAGTTTATGGGCCCAGGCCTTTACTGAATAAAATCATGCCCAGTATTGTGTTACTGTTGTTGGGTTAGTGTGTGAGCCTGGATGTCTGGATTTAGGTTTTGAACCCTTAAAAATTTCTACCAGGGTTACCATGGTCGAGTGTGAATGCATACGAGAATTCACACTTAACCCGGCCAAGATCATGCCCATAATAGTGTTATAATAGTGGGGTGAGTCTGTGGGCCCAGGCCTTTACTGAATAAAATCATGCCCAGTAATGTGTAACTGTTATGGGGTTAGTCTGTGAGCCTGGATGTCTCGATTTAGGTTTTGAATGCTTAAATATTTGTTCCAGGGTTACCATGGTCGAGTGGGAAAGCCTACGAGAAGTCACACTTAACCCGTCCAAGATCATGCCTGTTATAGTAATGGGGTGAGTCTGTGGGCCCAGGGCTTTACTGAATAAAATCATGCCCAGTAATGTGTTACTGTTATAGGGTTAGTCTGTGAGCCTGGATGTCTGGATCTAGGTTTTGAACGCTTAAAAATTTGTTCCAGGGTTACCATGGTCCCTACGAGTGGAGTAGCGTCCAAGAAGTCGCACTTAAACCGGCAAATGGGGCCTGGATGAAGGCGCCTAGATGTCTGGACTTAGGTTTTGAATGCTTAAAAATTTCTTCCAGGGTCACCATGGTCGAGTGGAAAAACCTACGAAGTCAAGGGGTTATGTCAGGATTTAGGTTTTGAATGCTTCAACACTTAACCCGGCCAAGATCATGCCCATTAAAGTGTCATAGTAATGGGGTGAGTTTGTGGGCCCAGGCCTTAAAGAAAACTGTAATACAGGACCCTTACTGAATAAAATCATGCCCAGTAATGTGTTACTGTTATGGGGTTAGTCTGTGAGCCTGGATGTCTGGATTTAGGTTTTGAATGCTTCAATATTTGTTCCAGGGTTACCATGGTAGAGTGGGAAAACCTACGAGAAGTCCCGCTTAACCCGGCCAAGATCATGCCCATGAAAATGTTATAGTAATGGGTTGAGTTTCTGGTCCCAGGCCTTTACTAAATAAAGTCATACGCAGTAATGTGTAACTGTAATGGGGTTGGTCTGTGAGCCTGGATGTCTGGATTTAGGTTTTGAATGCTTCAATATTTCTTCCAGGGGTACCATGGTCTAAGTGGGAATGCATACGAGAAATCACACTTAACCCGGCCAAGATCATGCCAATAATAGTGTTATAGTAATGGGGTGAGTCTGTGGGCCCAGGCCTTTACTGAATAAAATCATGCCCAGTAATGTGTAACTGTTTTGGGGTTAGTCTGTGAGCCTGGATTTCTGGATTTAGGTTTTGAATGCTTCAATATTTCTTCCAGGGTTACCATGGTTGAGTGGGAAAACCTACGAGAAGTCACACTTAACCCGGCCAAGATCATGCCCATGAAAGTGTCATAATAATGGGGTGAGTTTGTGGGCCCAGGCCTTAAAGAAAAGTGTAATACAGGGCCTTTAGTGAATAAAATCATGCCCAGTAATGTGTTACTGTAATGGGGTTAGTCTGTGAGCCTGGATGTCTGGATTTAGGTTTTGAAGGCTTCAATATTTCTTCCAGGGTTACCAAGGTCGAGTGGGAAAACCTACGAGAAGTCACGCTTAACCCGGCCAAGATCATGCCCATGAAAGTATTATATTAATGGGGTGGGTTTGTGAGCCCATGCCTTAAAGAAAACTGTAATACAGGGCCTTTACTGAATAAAATCATGTCCAGTAATTTGTTATTGTTATGGGGTTAGTCTGTGAGCCTGGATGTCTGGACGCAGGTTTTGAACGTTCAAATATTTGTTCCAGGGTTACCATGGTCGATTAGATTAGCGTTTGAAAAGTCGCACTTAAAACGGCCAATATCGCCTGGATGTCTGGACTTAGGTTTTGAATGCTTAAAAACTTCTTCCAGGGTTACCATGGTCGAGTGGGAAAGCCTATGAGAAGTCACGCTTATCCCGGCCAAGATCATGCCCATGAAAGTAGTATAGTAATGGGGTGAGTTTGTAGGACAATGCCTCAAAGAAAACTGTAATACAGGGCCTTTACTGAATAAAATCATGCCTACTTATGTGTTATTGTTATGGGGTTAGTCTGTGAGCCTGGATGTCTGGACGTAGGTTTTGAACTTTCAAATATTTGTTCCAGGGTTACCATGGTCAGTAATGGGTTAGCGTCCGAGAAGTCGCACTTAAACCGGCCAATATCGCCTGGATGTCTGGACTTTTTTTGAACTCTTCAAAACTTCTTCCAGGGTTACCATGGTTGAATGGGAAAGCCTACGAGAAGTCGCACTTAAACCGGCCAATATCGCCTGGATGTCTGGACTTTTTTTGAACGCTTTAAAACTTTTTCCAGGGTTACCATGGTCAATGGGAAAGCCTACGAGAGGTCACACTTAACCCGGCCAAGATCATGCCCCTAATACTGTTATAGTAATGGAGTGAGTCTGCGGGCCCAGGCCTTTAATGAATAAAATCATGCCCAGTAATGTGTTACTGTTAAGGGGTTAGTCTGTGTGCTTGGATGTCTGGACGTAAGTTTTTAATGCTTAAAAGTTTCTTCCAGGGTTACCATGGTCGAGTAAGAAAGCCTACGACAAGTCACGCTTAACCCGGCCAAGCTCATGCCCATGAAAGTATTATAGTAATGGGGTGAGTTTGTGGGCCATGCTTTAAAGAAAACTGTAACACAGGCCTTTACTGAATAAAATCAGCCTACTAATGTGTTATTGTTAAGGGTTAGTCTGTGAGCCTGGATGTTTGGACGTAGGTTTTGAACGTTCAAATATTTGTTCCAGGGTTACCATGGTCGAGTGGATTTGCGTCCAAGAAGTCGCACTTAAACCGGCCAATATCTCCTGGTTGTCTGGACTTTTTTTGAACGCTTAAAAACTTCTTCCAGGGTTACCATGGTTGAATGGGAAAGCCTACGAGAAGTCGCACTTAAACCGGCCAATATCGCCTGGATGTCTGGACTTTTTTTGAACGCTTAAAAACTTCTTCCAGGGTTAACATGGTTGAGTAGGAAATCCTACGAGAAGTCACACTTAACCCGGCCAAGATCACGCCTGTTATAGTAATGGGTTGCGTCTGTGGGCCCAGGCCTTTACTGAATAAAATCATGCCCAGTAATGTGTAACTGTTATGGGGTTAGTCTGTGAGCCTGGATGTCTTGATTTAGGTTTTGAATGCTTCAATATTTCTTCCAGGGTCACCATGGTCGAGTGTGAATGCATACGAGAATTCACACTTAACCCGGCCAAGATCATGCCCATAATAGTGTTATAATAATGGGGTGAGTCTGTGGGCCCAGGCCTTTACTGAATAAAATCATGCCCAGTAATGTGTTACTGTTAAGGGGTTAGTCTGTGTGCTTGGATGTCTGGACGCAGGTTTTTAATGCTTAAAAGTTTCTTCCAGGGTTACCATGGTCGAGTAAGAAAGCCTATGAGAAGTCACACTTAACCCGGCCAAGATCATGCCCATAATAGTGTTGTAATAATGGGGTGAGTTTGTGGGCCCAGGCCTTTACTGAATAAAATCATGCCAAGTATTGTGTTACTGTTACTGGGTTAGTCTGTGAGCCTGGATGTCTGGATTTAGGTTTTGAACCCTTAAAAATTTCTTCCAGGGTTACCATGGTCAAGTGGGAAAGCCTACGAGAAGTCACACTTAACCAGGCCAAGATCATGCCCATAATAGTGTTGTAATAATGGGGTGAGTTTGTGGGCCCAGGCCTTTACTGACTAAAATCATGCCCACTAATGTGTTACTGTTATTGGGTTAGTCTGTGAGCCTGGATGTCTGGATTTAGGTTTTGAACCCTTAAAAATTTCTTCTAGGGTTACCATGGTCGAGTGGATTAGCGTCCGAGAAGTCGCACTTAAACCGCAAATATCGCCTGGATGAAGCGCCTAGATGTCTGGACTTAGGTTTTGAACGCTTAAAAATTTTTTCCAGGGTTACCATGGTCGAGTAAGAAAGCCTACGAGAAGTCACACTTAACCCGGCCAAGATCATGCCCATAATAGTGTTGTAATAATGGGGTGAGTTTGTGGGCCCAGGCCTTTACTGAATAAAATCATGCCCAGGAATGTGTTACTGTTATTGGGTTAGTCTGTGAGCCTGGATGTCTGGATTTAGGTTTTGAACCCTTAAAAATTTCTTCCAGGGTTACCATGGTCAAGTGGGAAAGCCTACGAGAAGTCACACTTAACCCGTCCAAGATCATGCCTGTTATAGTAATGGGGTGAGTCTGTGGGCCCAGGGCTTTACTGAATAAAATCATGCCCAGTAATGTGTTACTGTTATGGGGTTAGTCTGTGAGCCTGGATGTCTGGATCTAGGTTTTGAAAGCTTAAAAACCGACAAATATCGCCTGGATGAAGCGCCTAGATGTCTGGACTTAGGTTTTGAACGCTTAAAAATTTCTTTCAGGGTCACCATGGTCGAGTGGAAAAACTCTACGAAGTCACACTTAACCCGCCAAGATCATGCCCATTGAAGTGTCATAGTAATGGGGTGAGTTTGTGGGCCCAGGCCTTAAAGAAAACTGTAATACAGGGCCCTTACTGAATAAAATCATGCCCCGTAATGTGTTACTGTTATGGGGTTAGTCTGTGAGCCTGGATGTCTCGACGTAGGTTTTGAACGTTCAAATATTTGTTCCAGGGTTACCATGGTCGAGTGGATTAGCGTCCGAGAAGTCGCACTTAAACTGGGCAATATCGCCTGGATGTCTGGGTGTAGGTTTTGAACGCTTAAAAACTTCTTCCAGGGTTACCATGGTCGAGTGGGAAAGCCTACGAGAAGTCACACTTAACCCGGCCAAGATCACGCCTGTTATAGTAATGGGGTGAGTCTGTGGGCCCAGGGCTTTACTGAATAAAATCATGCCCAGTAATGTGTTACTGTTATGGGGTTAGTCTGTGAGCCTGGATGTCTGGATCTAGGTTTTGAGAACGCTTTAAAATTTGTTCCAGGGTTACCATGGTCGAGTGGATTAGCGTCCGAGAAGTCGCACTTAAACCGGCCAATATCGCCTGAATGCCTGCACTTAGGATTTGAACGCTTAAAAACTTCTTCTAAGGTTACCATGGTCAAATGGGAAAGCCTACGAGAAGTCACACTTAACCCGCCAAGATCATGCCCCTGATAGTGTTGTAGTAATGGAGTGAGTCTGTGGGCCCAGGCCTTTACTGAAAAAAATCATGCCCAGTAATGTGTTTACTGTTAAAGGGTTAGTCTGTGTGCTTGGAGGTCTGGACGTAGGCTTTGAATGCTTAAAAGTTTCTTCCAGGGTTACCATGGTCGAGTAAAAAAGCCTACGAGAAGTCACACTTAACCCGCCAAGATCATGCCCATAATAGTGTTGTAATAATGGGGTGAGTTTGTGGGCCCAGGCCTTTACTGAATAAAATCATGACCGGTAATGTGTTACTGTTATTGGGTTAGTCTGTGAGCTTAGATGTCTGGATTTAGGTTTTGAACGCTTAAAAATTTCTTCCAGGGTTACCATGGTCGAGTGGAAAAGCCTACGAGAAGTCACACTTAACCCGGCCAATATCATGCCTGTTACAGTAATGCGGTGAGTCTGTGGGCCCAGTCCTTTACTGAATAAACTCATGCCCTGTAATGTGTAACTGTTATGGGGTTAGTCTGTGAACCTGGATGTCTGGACTTAGGTTTTGAATGCTTCAATATTTCTTCCAGGGTTACCATGGTCGAGTGGGAAAACCTACGAGAAGTCACACTTAACCCGGCCAAGATCATGCCCATAATAGTGTAATAGCAATGGGGTGAGTCTGTGGGCTCAGGCCTTTACTGAATAAAATCATGCCCAGTAATGTGTTACTGTTAAGGTGTTAGGCTGAGTGCTTGGATGTCTGGACGTAGGCTTTGAATGCTTAAAAGTTTCTTCCAGGGTTACCATTGTTGAGTAAGAAAGCCTATGACAAGTCACGCTTAACCCTGCCAAGATCATGCCCATAAAAGTGTTATAGTAATGGATTGAGTTTGTGGGCCCAGGCCTTAAAGAAAACTGTAATACAGGGCCTTCACTGAGTAAATTCATGCCCAGTAATGTGTAAATGTTATGAGGTTAGTCTGTGAACCTGGATTTAGGTTTTGAATGCGTCAATATTTCTTCCAGGGTTACCATGGTTGAGTGGGAAATCATACGAGAAGTCACATTTAACCCGGCCAACATCATGCCCATAATAGTGTTATAGTAATGGGGTGAGTCTGTGGGTCCAGGCCTTTACTGAATAAAATCATGCCCTGTAATCTGTAACTGTTATGGGGTTAGTCTGTGAGCCTGGATGTCTGGATTTAGGTTTTGAATGCTTCAATATTTCTTCCAGGTTTACTATGGTCGAGTGGGAAAACCTACGAGAAGTCACACTTAACCCGGCCAAGATCATGCACATAATAGTGTTATAGTAATGGGGTGAGTCTGTGGGTTCAGGCCTTTACTGAATAAAATCATGCCCAGTAATGTGTAACTGTTATGGGGTTAGTCTGTGAGCCTGGATGTCTCGACGTAGATTTTGAACATCTAAATATTTGTTCCAGGGTTACCATGGTCGAGTGGGAAAGCCTACGAGAAGTCGCACTTAACCCGGCAAAGATCATGCCCATAATTGTGTTATAGTAATGGGGTGAGTCTGTGGGTTCAGGCCTTTACTGAATAAAATCATGCCCAGTAATGTGTTATTGTTATGGGATTAGTCTGTGATCCTGGGTGTCTGGACGTAGGTTTTGAACGCTTAAAAACTACTTCCAGGGTTACCATGGTCGAGTGGGAAAGCCTACGAGAAGTCACACTTAACCCGCCAAGATCATTCCCATAAAAGTTTTATAGTAATGGGGTGAATCTGTTGGCCCAGGCCTTTACCTAATAAAATCATGCCCAGTAATGTGTTACTGTTAAGGGGTTAGTCTGTGTGCTTGGATTTCTGGACGTAGGCTTTGATTGCTTAAAGTTTCTTCCAGGGTTACCATTGTCGAGTAAGAAAGCGTACGAGAAGTCACGCTTAACCCTGCCAAGATCATGCCCAAAAAGTGTTATAGTAATGGGTTGAGTTTCTGGTCCCAGGCCTTTACTGAATAAAATCATGCCCAGTAATGTGTTACTGTTATGGGGTTAGTCTGTGAGCCTGGATTTCTGGATCTAGGTTTTGAACGCTTAAAAATTTGTTCCAGGGTTACCATGGTCGAGTGGATTAGCGTCCCGAGAAGTCGCACTTAAACCGCAAATATCGCCTGGATGAAGAGCCTAGATGTCTGGACTTAGGTTTTGGACGCTTAAAAATTTCTTTCAGGGTCACCATGGTCGAGTGGAAAAACCTACGAGAAGTCACATACTTAACCCGCCAAGATCATGCCCATTAAAGTATCATAGTAATGGGGTGAGTTTGTGGGCCCAGGCCTTAAAGACAACTGTAATACAGGGCCTTTACTGAATAAAATCATGCCCCGTAATGTGTTACTGTTATGGGGTTAGTCTGTGAGCCTGGATGTCTCGACGTAGGTTTTAAACGTTCAAATATTTGTTCCAGGGTTACCATGGTCGACTGGATTAGCGTCCGAGAAGTCGCACTTAAACCGCAAATATCGCCTGGATGTCTGGACTTTTTTGAACGCTTAAAAACTTCTTCCAGGGTTACCATGGTCGAATGGGAACGCCTACGAGTCACACACTTAACCCGCCAAGATCATGCCTCTAATAGTGTTATAGTAATGGAGTGAGTCTGCGGGCCCAGGCCTTTACTGAATAAAATCATGCCCAGTATTGTGTTACTGTTAAGGGGATAGTCTGTGTGCTTGGATGTCTGGACGCAGGTTTTAATGCTTAAAAGTTTCTTCCAGGGTTACCATGGTCGAGTAAGAAAGCCTACGAGAAGTCACACTTAACCCGGCCAAGATCATGCCCATAATAGTGTTGTAATAATGGGGTGAGTTTGTGGCCCTGGCTTTTACTGAATAAAATCATGCCCAGTAATGTGTTACTGTTATTGGGTTAGTCTGTGAGCCTGGATGTCTGGATTTAGGTTTTGAACCCTTAAAAATTTCTACCAGGGTTACCATGGTTGAGTGGGAAAGCCTACGAGAAGTCACACTTAACCCGGCCAAGATCATGCCCATGAAAGTGTCATAGTAATGGGGTGAGTTTTGGGCCCAGGCCTTTACTGAATAAAATCATGCCCAGTAATATGTTACTGTTATTGGGTTAGTCTGTGAGCCTGGATGTCTGGATTTAGGTTTTGAATGCTTCAATATTTCTTCCAGGGTTACCATGGTCGAGTGGGAAACCCTACGAGAAGTCACACTTAACCCGGCCAAGATCATGCCCATGAAAGTTTCGTAATAATGGGGTGAGTTTGTGGGCCCAGGCCTTTAACAAAACTGTAATACAGGGTCTTTAGTGAATAAAATCATGCCCAGTAATGTGTAAATGTTATGGGGTTAGTTTGTGAGCCCGGATGTCAGGATTTAGGTTTTGAATGCTTCAATATTTCTTCCAGGGTTACCATAGTCGAATGAGAAAGCCTAAGAGAAGTCACACTTAACCCGGCCAAGATCATGCCCCTAATAGTGTTATAGTAATGGAGTGAGTCTACGGGCCCAGGCCTTTACTGAATAAAATCATGCCCAGTAATGTGTTACTGTTAAGGGGTTAGTCTGTGTGCTTGGATGTCTTTTGAATGGACGTAGGCTTTGAATGCTTAAAAGTTTCTTCCAGGGTTACCATTGTTGAGTAAGAAAGCCTACAACAAGTCACGCTTAACCCTGCCAAGATCATTCCCATAAAAGTGTTATAGTAATGGATTGAGTTTGTGGACCCAGGCCCTAAAGAAAACTGTAATACAGGGCCTTTATTGAGTAAAATCATGCCCAGTAATGTGTAATTGTTATGGGGTTAGTCTGTGAACCTGGATGTCTGGATTTAGGTATTGAATGCTTCAATATTTCTTCCAGGGTTACCATGGTCTAGTGGGAAAGCATACGAGAAGTCACACTTAACCCGGCCAAGATCATGCCCATAATAGTGTTATAGTAATGGGGTGAGTCTGTGGGTTCAGGCCTTTACTGAATAAAATCATGCCCAGTAATGTGTAACTGTTATGGGGTTAGTCTGTGAGCCTGGATGTCTCGACGTAGGTTTTGAACGCCTAAATATTTGTTCCAGGGTTACCATGGTCGAGTGGGAAAGCCAACGAGAAGTCACACTTAACCCGGCCAAGATCATTCCCATAAAAGTTTTATAGTAATAGGGTGAGTCTATTGGCCCAGGACTTTACTGAATAAAAAATCAAGCCAAGTAATGTGTTACTGTTAAGGGTTTAGTTTGTGTGCTTGGATGTCTGGACGCAGGCTTTGAATGCTTAAAAGTTTCTTCCAGGGTTACCGTTGTCAGGTAAGAAAGCCTACGAGAAGTCACGCTTAACCCTGCCAAGATCATGCCGATAAAAGTGTTATAGTAATGGGTTGAGTTTCTGGTCCCAGGCCTTTACTGAATGAAGTCATACGCAGTAATGTGTAGCTGTTATGGGGTTAATCTGTGAGCTTGGATGTCTGGACGTAGGTTTTGAACGCTCAAATATTTGTTCCAGGGTTACCATGGTCAAGTGGGAAAGCCTACGAGAAGTCACACTTAACCCTGCCAAGATCATGCCCATAATAGTGTTGTAAAAATGGGGTGAGTTTGTGGGCCCAGGCCTTTACTGAAAAAAATCATGCCCACTAATGTGTTACTGTTATTGGGTTAGTCTGTGAGCCTGGATGTCTGGATTTAGGTTTTGAACCCTTAAAAATTTCTTCCAGGGTTACCATGGTCGAATGGGAAAGCCTACGAGAAGTCACACTTAACCCGGCCAAGATCATGCCTCTAATAGTGTTATAGTAATGGAGTGAGTCTGCGGGCCCAGGCCTTTACTGAATAAAATCATGCCCAGTATTGTGTTACTGTTAAGGGGATAGTCTGTGTGCTTGGATGTCTGCTGCTGAGGCTCGATTGCTCCTGTCTGCTGAGAGGTTGGTTTGTTTGTAGCTGCGTGTAGCTTCGCTTTTCAATTTATCACCTCTTCTCTAACGATCAAATATAATTTAACTGTGTACATATCGTTGATACTATTAAATTAATCTAACTAATTAGACTGCTGTTAGTTCGTTCGCTTTAATCTAAAACTCGGCGGTGAGTTAGTACTCGTTAGCCGATTCACTTTCGCTCCCACCCGCTTTTTCGCGCCGATTGTGGGCTTTTTTCCCCCGCTCCTGTTCATTTGTTCCTCGCGCTCGTTCGCTCCATTTTCACAAGCTCATCAAAACAAGAGTGGTAAGTGAATCCTTACGGTGAGTAAATGGCTTCTCCCTGCATCGTCACTTGCACTGTCTGTCACATGTATAGCTTGTCCTTCTCTGTTAGCGATCAGGGATTCACGTGTGATAAATGCAGGGAAATAGCTAGGCTGACAGAGAAGGTTTTAGAATTAGAGACACGTATCCAAACTTTAATTGAGGACAGTAAGAATGCGAGGGCTGTAGATACTGCTTTGGATGCGACTAGTACAGTGAATCATGTACATTGTTCGGTTCCAGCTTCAGAGCCCGTGCAGCAGGGCAATTGGGTGACCGTGAGGCGGGCTAGTCGCGGGTCAAAACACCGCTCATCCGTTCCGATCAGAACATCAAACAGGTTCTCCCCACTCAGTGACGCACCCACTGAGAAACCTGATCAAAGTGCCCTAGTAATTGGCGATTCTATTGTACGGAACGTGAAAATAGAGACACCAGCCACCATAGTCCAATGCTTACCGGAGCCAGAGCGTCCTGACATCTTGTCAAATTTAAAAGTGCTGGCTAATGCTAAACGTAAATTTCGTAAGATTGTTATTCACGTCGGCGCTAATGATGTTCGACTTCGCCAGTCGGAGATCACTAAAAATAATATTAAAGAGGTGTGTGAATTTGCAAGCACGATGTCGGACAATGTAATCTGCTCTGGTCCCCTCCCTGCTTACCGGGTGATGAGATTCACAGCAGATTGCTGGGTCTCAATGGCTGGATGTCTAAGTGGTGCCCGCAGAACAACATAGGCTTTATAGACAATTGGATGAGTTTCTGGGGCAGACCTGACCTGTTGAAAAGAGATGGTCTTCACCCCTCTTGGGGTGGTGCCGCTCTTCTATCTAGAAATATGGCATATAGTCTTATAGCTCCAACATGACCAACTAGTGCCCAGGTCAGGAAGCAGACAGACCGGCTAAACCGACCGTCTGCTAGCTGCCTCACGTCACAGAAGGCAGTTAATTCTCAGCACATAGAGACTCTTTCACCTAGATATCACACTATAGAGACTGTGTCTGTTCCCCGAATTAGAATATGCAGAGAACGTCCAAACCTAATCAAAAGCAATAATTTAATTAATGTCCAACAAATTAAAACTACCTATAATTCAAATAAGCAAACGATAAAACTTGGCTCGCTAAATATTAGATCACTTTCCACAAAAGCACTTTATGTATATGATTTGATCAATGATCAGAAGCTAGATTTGCTTTGTTTGACAGAAACCTGGCTAAAACCAGATGATTATATTACTCTAAATGAATCTACCCCCAAAATTATTTCTATAAAAATGAGCCACGTTTAAAAGGTAGAGGGGGAGGTGTTGCTACAATTTATAACAATATTCTTAGTACTTCTCAGAGGGCAGGCTTTAAATATAACTCATTTGAAGTTTTGGTGCTGCATATAACATTATCTACAGAATCATGTGCTAGTGATAAATCTTCTGTCATGTTTGTACTGGCTACTGTATACAGGCCACCAGGACACAGCACAGATTTCATTAAAGAATTTGCTGATTTTCTAACTGAGTTAGTACTGGCCGCAGATAAAGTCTTAATTGTTGGCGATTTTAATATCCATGTTGATAATGAAAAGACTCATTAGGATCAGCTTTCTTAGACATTTTAAACTCCATTGGGGTTAGACAACACGTCTCTGGACCTACTCATTGTCAAAATCATACTCTAGATCTAATACTGTCACATGGAATAGATGTTAAAATGGTTGAAGTACTGCAGCAAAGTGATGACATTTCAGATCACTATCTAGTCTTGTGTGAACTCTGTATAGTTAAACCTGTAAACTCTGCACCTTATTACAAGTATGGTAGAACCATCACTTCCACCACAAAAGAAAGCTTTCTAAATAACCTTCCTGACTTATCTCAATTCCTTAGTTCATCCAATACGATGCAAAAACTTGATGATGTAACAGAAACTATGCACTCTCTTTTTTCTAGCACTTTAGATACAGTTGCTCCTTTGCACTTAAAAAAGATAAAAGAAAACAATCTGACTCCATGGTATAATGACAACACACGCACCCTAAAGAGAGCAGCCCGGAAAATGGAGCGCAGGTGGAGAAAAACCAAATTAGAAGTATTTCGTATTGCCTGGCGGGAGAGTATGCTGTCATACAGAAAAGCATTAAAAATAGCAAGATCTGATTATTTTTCATCCCTTTTAGAAAAAACAAACACAACCCCGGTATTTATTCAGTACAGTGACTAAATTAACAAAAATAAAGCATCAGCAGGTGCTAATATGCCCCAAGAGTATAGCTGCAATGAGTTCATGAATTTCTTTACTTCTAAGATTGATACCATCAGAGATAAAATTGTAACTATGCAGCCGTCAACTACAGTTTCACATCAGATAATGAGCTTTAGATCCCCTAAGGAAAAATTACACTCTTTCTCTATTATAGGAGAAGAAGACTTGTACAAACTTGTTAAATCATCTAAACCAGCAACATGTATGTTAGACCCTATTCCATCTAAACTATTAAAAGATCTGCTTCCAGAAGTCATAGATCCTATTTTGAACATTATTAATTCATCATTGTCATTAGGATATGTTCCCAAAACCTTTAAACTGGCTGTAGTTAAACCTCTCATTAAGAAACCACATCTTGATCCCAAAGACTTAGTAAATTACAGACCAATCTCTAATCTCCCTTTTCTGTCAAAGATACTAGAAAGGTAGTATCCTCACAACTGTATTCCTTTTAGAAAAAAATGGTGTCTGTGAGGATTTCCAATCAGGTTTTAGACCGTACCATAGTACTGAGACTGCTCTCATTAGAGTTACTAATGACCTGCTTCTATCATCTGATCGTGGTTTTATCTCGTTATTAGTGCTATTAGATCTTAGCGCAGCATTCGATACTATCGATCACAACATTCTCTTGGATAGACTAGAAAACTATGTTGGCATTAGAGGAAGCGCCTTAGCATGGTTTACATCATATCTATCTGACCGCTATCAGTTTGTGGCATTAAATGAGGAGGTATCATATCGATCAAAAGTGAAATATGGAGTTCCTCAAGGCTCAGTGCTAGGACCGTTACTTTTCAACCTTTACATGTTACCTCTGGGAGATATTATCAGGAGTCATGGTGTTAGCTTTCACTGCTATGCTGATGATACTCAGCTCTATATTTCAGCGCAGCCTGGTGATACACACCAAATTGAGAATCTAACAGAATGCATAGTCGAAATAAAAAGCTGGATGATGAGTAACTTCTTAATGTTAAATTCTGAAAAACAGAGGTGCTAATAATTGGACCTAAAAACCCCACATATAATAATCTAGAACACAGCCTATCACTTGATGGCTGCTCTGTTAATTCTTCATCATCAGTTAGGAACCTAGGTGTGCTGTTTGACCGCAATCTTTCCTTTGAAAATCATGTTTCTAGCATCTGTAAAACTGCGTTTTCCCATCTTAAAAATATATCTAAATTACGACCTATGCTTTCAACCTCTAATGCAGAAATATTAATTCATGCGTTTATGACCTCAAGGTTAGATTATTGCAATGCTTTATTGGGTGGTTGTTCTGCACGCTTAATAAACAAACTTCAGCTAGTCCAAAACGCAGCAGCCAGAGTCCTTACTAGAACTAGGAAGTATGATCACATTAGCCCAGTTCTGTCAACACTGCACTGGCTCCTATCAAACATCGAATAGATTTTAAAATCCTATTAATTACCTATAAAGCCCTGAATGGTTTAGCTCCTCAATACTTGAGCGAGCTCTTATCACATTATAGTCCTGCACGTCCGCTCATGTTCTCAAAACTCTGGCCATTTGATAATACCTAGAATATCAAAATCAACTGCGGGCGGCAGATCATTTTCCTATCTAGCACCTAAACTCTGGAACAATCTCCTAACTCTGTTCGGGAAGCAGACACACTCTGCCAGTTTAAATCTAGATTAAAGACACATCTTTTAACTTAGCCTACACATAACACACCAACACACCTTTTATTATTCAAATCCGTTAAAGGATTTTTAGGCTGCATTACTTAGATTTGCTGGAACCGGGAACACTACTCCTAAAATACGATGTACTTGTGACATCGTAAAAGAATGGCATCTACGCTAATATTAGTCCTGTTTCTTTCTCAATCTGTTTTCACAGTTTGTATCCAGACTAGATGGTGGATCAGCACCCAGAGATTATGTTCATCAGAGACCAGAAAACCTAGATGCGCCCGTCGACAGATCACCAGATCCTGATGCACACACACACACGCACACACTAAGTCATTTACACTACCTGACACAGCTGCGTTTAAAATTGAACTGGAGGTTAAGTGCTGGGCGTCCGGTCAGAGGAGAACTGACCCCAACTGAGTCTGGTTTCTCCCAAGGTTTTTTTTTTCTCCATTCTATATGCATGGGGTTTTGTTTCCTTGCCGCTGTCGCCTCTGGCTTGCTTGGTTGGGGACACTTAACTTCTAGTGACTATCGTTGAATTGACTACAGAGACCGTCTCTGCATTTAATAAGAAATTGGTCACTCTCGTCACTATATATCCCTGTCATTATACTGTACAGTGCTTTGATGCAACCTGTGTTGTTAAAAGCGCTATATAAATAAAAATGATTGATTGAAAAATGATTGATGTCTGGACGCAGGTTTTTAATGCTTAAAAGTTTCTTCCAGGGTTACCATGGTCGAGTAAGAAAGCCTACGAAGTCACACTTAACCCGCCAAGATCATGCCCATAATAGTGTTGTAATAATGGGGTGAGTTTGTGGCCCCTGGCTTTTACTGAATAAAATCATGCCCAGTAATGTGTTACTGTTATTGGGTTAGTCTGTGAGCCTGGATGTCTGGATTTAGGTTTTGAACCCTTAAAAATTTCTACCAGGGTTACCATGGTTGAGTGGGAAAGCCTACGAGAAGTCACACTTAACCCGGCCAAGATCATGCCCATGAAAGTGTCATAGTAATGGGGTGAGTTTTGGGCCCAGGCCTTTACTGAATAAAATCATGCCCAGTAATATGTTACTGTTATTGGGTTAGTCTGTGAGCCTGGATGTCTGGATTTAGGTTTTGAATGCTTCAATATTTCTTCCAGGGTTACCATGGTCGAGTGGGAAACCCTACGAGAAGTCACACTTAACCCGGCCAAGATCATGCCCATGAAAGTTTCGTAATAATGGGGTGAGTTTGTGGGCCCAGGCCTTTAACAAAACTGTAATACAGGGTCTTTAGTGAATAAAATCATGCCCAGTAATGTGTAAATGTTATGGGGTTAGTTTGTGAGCCTGGATGTCAGGATTTAGGTTTTGAATGCTTCAATATTTCTTCCAGGGTTACCATGGTCGAGTGGGAAAACCTACGAGAAGTCACACTTAACCCGGCCAAGATCATGCCCATGAAAGTGTCATAGTAATGGGGTGAGTTTGTGTGCCCAGGCCTTTAAGAAAACTGTAATACAGGGTCTTTAGTGAATAAAATCATGCCCAGTAATGTGTAAATGTTATGGGGTTAGTTTGTGAGCCTGGATGTCAGGATTTAGGTTTTGAATGCTTCAATATTTCTTCCAGGGTTACCATGGTCGAATGAGAAAGCCTAAGAGAAGTCACACTTAACCCGGCCAAGATCATGCCCCTAATAGTGTTATAGTAATGGAGTGAGTCTACGGGCCCAGGCCTTTACTGAATAAAATCATGCCCAGTAATGTGTTACTGTTAAGGGGTTAGTCTGTGTGCTTGGATGTCTTTTGAATGGACGTAGGCTTTGAATGCTTAAAAGTTTCTTCCAGGGTTACCATTGTTGAGTAAGAAAGCCTACAACAAGTCACGCTTAACCCTGCCAAGATCATGCCCATAAAAGTGTTATAGTAATGGATTGAGTTTGTGGACCCAGGCCTTAAAGAAAACTGTAATACAGGGCCTTTATTGAGTAAAATCATGCCCAGTAATGTGTAATTGTTATGGGGTTAGTCTGTGAACCTGGATGTCTGGATTTAGGTATTGAATGCTTCAATATTTCTTCCAGGGTTACCATGGTCTAGTGGGAAAGCATACGAGAAGTCACACTTAACCCGGCCAAGATCATGCCCATGATAGTGTTATAGTAATGGGGTGAGTCTGTGGGTTCAGGCCTTTACTGAATAAAATTATGCCCAGTAATGTGTAACTGTTATGGGGTTAGTCTGTGAGCCTGGATGTCTCGACGTAGGTTTTGAACGTCTAAATATTTGTTCCAGGGTTACCATGGTCGAGTGGGAAAGCCTACGAGAAGTCACACTTAACCCGGCCAAGATCATTCCCATAAAAGTTTTATAGTAATAGGGTGAGTCTATTGGCCCAGGACTTTACTGAATAAAATCAAGCCAAGTAATGTGTTACTGTTAAGGGTTTAGTTTGTGTGCTTGGATGTCTGGACGCAGGCTTTGAATGCTTAAAAGTTTCTTACAGGGTTACCGTTGTCAGGTAAGAAAGCCTACGAGAAGTCACGCTTAACCCTGCCAAGATCATGCCGATAAAAGTGTTATAGTAATGGGTTGAGTTTCTGGTCCCAGGCCTTTACTGAATGAAGTCATACGCAGTAATGTGTAGCTGTTATGGGGTTAATCTGTGAGCTTGGATGTCTGGACGTAGGTTTTGAACGCTCAAATATTTGGTCCAGGGTTACCATGGTCAAGTGGGAAAGCCTACGAGAAGTCACACTTAACCCTGCCAAGATCATGCCCATAATAGTGTTGTAAAATGGGGTGAGTTTGTGGGCCCAGGCCTTTACTGAAAAAAAATCATGCCCACTAATGTGTTACTGTTATTGGGTTAGTCTGTGAGCCTGGATGTCTGGATTTAGGTTTTGAACCCTTAAAAATTTCTTCCAGGGTTACCATGGTCAAGTGGGAAAGCCTACGAAAGTCACACTTAACCCGGCCAAGATCATGCCCATAATAGTGTTGTAATAATGGGGTGAGTTTGTGGGCCCAGGCCTTAAAGAAAACTGTAATACATGGCCCTAACTGAATAAAATCATGCCCCGTGTGTGTTACTGTTATGGGGTTAGTCTGTGAGCCTGGATGTCTGGATTTAGGTTTTGAACCCTTAAAATTTTCTTCCAGGGTTACCATGGTCGAGTGGGAAAGCCTACGAGAAGTCACACTTAACCCGCCAAGATCATGCCCCTAATAGTGTTAAAGTAATGGAGTGAGTCTGTGGGCCCAGGCCTTTACTGAATAAAATCATGCCCAGTAATGTGTTACTGTTATGGGGTTAGTCTGTGAGCCTGGATGTCTGGATCTAGGTTTTGAATGCTTAAAAATTTGTTCCAGGGTTACCATGGTCGAGTGGATTAGCGTCCGAGAAGTCGCACTTAAACCGCAAATATCGCCTGGATGAAGCGCCTAGATGTCTGGACTTAGGTTTTGAACGCTTAAAAATTTCTTCCAGGGTCACCATGGTCGAGTGGAAAAACCTACGAGAAGTCACACTTAACCCGGCCAAGATCATGCCCATTAAAGTGTCATAGTAATGGGGTGAGTTTGTGGGCCCAGGCCTTAAAGAAAACTGTAATACAGGGTCCTTACTGAATAAAATCATGCCCGTAATGTGTTACTGTTATGGGGTTAGTCTGTGAGCCTGGATATCTCGACGTAGGTTTTGAACGTTCAAATATTTGTTCCAGGGTTACCATGGTCGAGTGGATTAGCGTCCGAGAAGTCGCACTTAAACTGGCCAATATCGCCTGGATGTCTGGGCGTAGGTTTTGAATGCTTAAAAACTTCTTCCAGGGTTACCATGGTCGAGTGGGAAAGCCTAAGAGAAGTCACACTTAACCCGTCCAAGATCATGCCTGTTATAGTAATGGGGTGAGTCTGTGGGCCCAGGGCTTTACTGAATAAAATCATGCCCCGTAATGTGTTACTTTTATGGGGTTAGTCTATGAGCCTGGATGTCTCGACGTAGGTTTTCAACGTTCAAATATTTGTTCCAGGGTTACCATGGTCGAGTGGGAAAGCCTACGAGAAGTCACACTTAACCCGGCCAAGATCACGCCTGTTATAGTAATGGGGTGAGTCTGTGGGCCCAGGGCTTTACTGAATAAAATCATGCCCAGTAATGTGTTACTGTTATGGGGTTAGTCTGTGAGCCTGGATGTCTGGATCTAGGTTTTGAACGCTTTAAAATTTGTTCCAGGGTTACCATGGTCGAGTGGATTAGCGTCCGAGAAGTCGCACTTAAACCGGCCAATATCGCCTGAATGCCTGCACTTAGGATTTGAACGCTTAAAAACTTCTTCTAAGGTTACCATGGTCAAATGGGAAAGCCTACGAGAAGTCACACTTAACCCGGCCAAGATCATGCCCCTGATAGTGTTGTAGTAATGGAGTGAGTCTGTGGGCCCAGGCCTTTACTGAAAAAAATCATGCCCAGTAATGTGTTTACTGTTAAGGGGATAGTCTGTGTGCTTGGATGTCTGGACGCAGGTTTTTAATGCTTAAAAGTTTCTTCCAGGGTTACCATGGTCGAGTAAGAAAGCCTACGAGAAGTCACACTTAACCCGGCCAAGATCATGCCCATAATAGTGTTGTAATAATGGGGTGAGTTTGTGGCCCCTGGCTTTTACTGAATAAAATCATGCCCAGTAATGTGTTACTGTTATTGGGTTAGTCTGTGAGCCTGGATGTCTGGATTTAGGTTTTGAACCCTTAAAAATTTCTACCAGGGTTACCATGGTTGAGTGGGAAAGCCTACGAGAAGTCACACTTAACCCGGCCAAGATCATGCCCATGAAAGTGTCATAGTAATGGGGTGAGTTTTTGGGCCCCAGGCCTTTACTGAATAAAATCATGCCCAGTAATATGTTACTGTTATTGGGTTAGTCTGTGAGCCTGGATGTCTGGATTTAGGTTTTGAATGCTTCAATATTTCTTCCAGGGTTACCATGGTCGAGTGGGAAACCCTACGAGAAGTCACACTTAACCCGGCCAAGATCATGCCCATGAAAGTTTCGTAATAATGGGGTGAGTTTGTGGGCCCAGGCCTTTAACAAAACTGTAATACAGGGTCTTTAGTGAATAAAATCATGCCCAGTAATGTGTAAATGTTATGGGGTTAGTTTGTGAGCCCGGATGTCAGGATTTAGGTTTTGAATGCTTCAATATTTCTTCCAGGGTTACCATGGTCGAATGAGAAAGCCTAAGAGAAGTCACACTTAACCCGGCCAAGATCATGCCCCTAATAGTGTTATAGTAATGGAGTGAGTCTACGGGCCCAGGCCTTTACTGAATAAAATCATGCCCAGTAATGTGTTACTGTTAAGGGGTTAGTCTGTGTGCTTGGATGTCTTTTGAATGGACGTAGGCTTTGAATGCTTAAAAGTTTCTTCCAGGGTTACCATTGTTGAGTAAGAAAGCCTACAACAAGTCACGCTTAACCCTGCCAAGATCATTCCCATAAAAGTGTTATAGTAATGGATTGAGTTTGTGGACCCAGGCCCTAAAGAAAACTGTAATACAGGGCCTTTATTGAGTAAAATCATGCCCAGTAATGTGTAATTGTTATGGGGTTAGTCTGTGAACCTGGATGTCTGGATTTAGGTATTGAATGCTTCAATATTTCTTCCAGGGTTACCATGGTCTAGTGGGAAAGCATACGAGAAGTCACACTTAACCCGGCCAAGATCATGCCCATAATAGTGTTATAGTAATGGGGTGAGTCTGTGGGTTCAGGCCTTTACTGAATAAAATCATGCCCAGTAATGTGTAACTGTTATGGGGTTAGTCTGTGAGCCTGGATGTCTCGACGTAGGTTTTGAACGTCTAAATATTTGTTCCAGGGTTACCATGGTCGAGTGGGAAAGCCAACGAGAAGTCACACTTAACCCGGCCAAGATCATTCCCATAAAAGTTTTATAGTAATAGGGTGAGTCTATTGGCCCAGGACTTTACTGAATAAAATCAAGCCAAGTAATGTGTTACTGTTAAGGGTTTAGTTTGTGTGCTTGGATGTCTGGACGCAGGCTTTGAATGCTTAAAAGTTTCTTCCAGGGTTACCGTTGTCAGGTAAGAAAGCCTACGAGAAGTCACGCTTAACCCTGCCAAGATCATGCCGATAAAAGTGTTATAGTAATGGGTTGAGTTTCTGGTCCCAGGCCTTTACTGAATGAAGTCATACGCAGTAATGTGTAGCTGTTATGGGGTTAATCTGTGAGCTTGGATGTCTGGACGTAGGTTTTGAACGCTCAAATATTTGTTCCAGGGTTACCATGGTCAAGTGGGAAAGCCTACGAGAAGTCACACTTAACCCTGCCAAGATCATGCCCATAATAGTGTTGTAAAAATGGGGTGAGTTTGTGGCCCAGGCCTTTACTGAAAAAAATCATGCCCACTAATGTGTTACTGTTATTGGGTTAGTCTGTGAGCCTGGATGTCTGGATTTAGGTTTTGAACCCTTAAAAATTTCTTCCAGGGTTACCATGGTCGAATGGGAAAGCCTACGAGAAGTCACACTTAACCCGGCCAAGATCATGCCTCTAATAGTGTTATAGTAATGGAGTGAGTCTGCGGGCCCAGGCCTTTACTGAATAAAATCATGCCCAGTATTGTGTTACTGTTAAGGGATAGTCTGTGTGCTTGGATGTCTGCTGCTGAGGCTCGATTGCTCCTGTCTGCTGAGAGGTTGGTTTGTTTGTAGCTGCGTGTAGCTTCGCTTTTCAATTTATCACCTCTTCTCTAACGATCAAATATAATTTAACTGTGTACATATCGTTGATACTATTAAATTAATCTAACTAATTAGACTGCTGTTAGTTCGTTCGCTTTAATCTAAAACTCGGCGGTGAGTTAGTACTCGTTAGCCGATTCACTTCGCCTCCCACCCGCTTTTTCGCCCGATTGTGGGCTTTTTTTCCCGCTCCTGTTCATTTGTTCCTCGCGCTGCGTTCGCTCCATTTTCACAAGCTCATCAAAACAAGAGTGGTAAGTGAATCCTTACGGTGAGTAAATGGCTTCTCCTGCATCGTCACTTGCACTGTCTGTCACATGTATAGCTTGTCCTTCTCTGTTAGCGATCAGGATTCACGTGTGATAAATGCAGGGAAATAGCTAGGCTGACAGAGAAGGTTTTAGAATTAGAGACACGTATCCAAACTTTAATTGAGGACAGTAAGAATGCGAGGCTGTAGATACTGCTTTGGATGCGACTAGTACAGTGAATCATGTACATTGTTCGGTTCCAGCTTCAGAGCCCGTGCAGCAGGGCAATTGGGTGACCGTGAGGCGGGCTAGTCGCGGGTCAAAACACCGCTCATCCGTTCCGATCAGAACATCAAACAGGTTCTCCCCACTCAGTGACGCACCCACTGAGAAACCTGATCAAAGTGCCCTAGTAATTGGCGATTCTATTGTACGGAACGTGAAAATAGAGACACCAGCCACCATAGTCCAATGCTTACCGGGAGCCAGAGCGTCTGACATCTTGTCAAATTTAAAAGTGCTGGCTAATGCTAAACGTAAATTTCGTAAGATTGTTATTCACGTCGGCGCTAATGATGTTCGACTTCGCCAGTCGGAGATCACTAAAAATAATATTAAAGAGGTGTGTGAATTTGCAAGCACGATGTCGGACAATGTAATCTGCTCTGGTCCCCTCCCTGCTTACCGGGGTGATGAGATTCACAGCAGATTGCTGGGTCTCAATGGCTGGATGTCTAAGTGGTGCCCGCAGAACAACATAGGCTTTATAGACAATTGGATGAGTTTCTGGGGCAGACCTGACCTGTTGAAAAGAGATGGTCTTCACCCCTCTTGGGGTGGTGCCGCTCTTCTATCTAGAAATATGGCATATAGTCTTATAGCTCCAACATGACCAACTAGTGCCCAGGTCAGGAAGCAGACAGACCGGCTAAACCGACTGCCTGCTAGCTGCCTCACGTCACAGAAGGCAGTTAATTCTCAGCACATAGAGACTCTTTCACCTAGATATCACACTATAGAGACTGTGTCTGTTCCCCGAATTAGAATATGCAGAGAACGTCCAAACCTAATCAAAAGCAATAATTTAATTAATGTCCAACAAATTAAAACTACCTATAATTCAAATAAGCAAACGATAAAACTTGGCTCGCTAAATATTAGATCACTTTCCACAAAAGCACTTTATGTATATGATTTGATCAATGATCAGAAGCTAGATTTGCTTTGTTTGACAGAAACCTGGCTAAAACCAGATGATTATATTACTCTAAATGAATCTACCCCCAAAATTATTTCTATAAAAATGAGCCACGTTTAAAAGGTAGAGGGGGAGGTGTTGCTACAATTTATAACAATATTCTTAGTACTTCTCAGAGGGCAGGCTTTAAATATAACTCATTTGAAGTTTTGGTGCTGCATATAACATTATCTACAGAATCATGTGCTAGTGATAAATCTTCTGTCATGTTTGTACTGGCTACTGTATACAGGCCACCAGGACACAGCACAGATTTCATTAAAGAATTTGCTGATTTTCTAACTGAGTTAGTACTGGCCGCAGATAAAGTCTTAATTGTTGGCGATTTTAATATCCATGTTGATAATGAAAAGACTCATTAGGATCAGCTTTCTTAGACATTTTAAACTCCATTGGGGTTAGACAACACGTCTCTGGACCTACTCATTGTCAAAATCATACTCTAGATCTAATACTGTCACATGGAATAGATGTTAAAATGGTTGAAGTACTGCAGCAAAGTGATGACATTTCAGATCACTATCTAGTCTTGTGTGAACTCTGTATAGTTAAACCTGTAAACTCTGCACCTTATTACAAGTATGGTAGAACCATCACTTCCACCACAAAAGAAAGCTTTCTAAATAACCTTCCTGACTTATCTCAATTCCTTAGTTCATCCAATACGATGCAAAAACTTGATGATGTAACAGAAACTATGCACTCTCTTTTTTCTAGCACTTTAGATACAGTTGCTCCTTTGCACTTAAAAAAGATAAAAGAAAACAATCTGACTCCATGGTATAATGACAACACACGCACCCTAAAGAGAGCAGCCCGGAAAATGGAGCGCAGGTGGAGAAAAACCAAATTAGAAGTATTTCGTATTGCCTGGCGGGAGAGTATGCTGTCATACAGAAAAGCATTAAAAATAGCAAGATCTGATTATTTTTCATCCCTTTTAGAAGAAAACAAACACAACCCCGGTATTTATTCAGTACAGTGACTAAATTAACAAAAATAAAGCATCAGCAGGTGCTAATATGCCCCAAGAGTATAGCTGCAATGAGTTCATGAATTTCTTTACTTCTAAGATTGATACCATCAGAGATAAAATTGTAACTATGCAGCCACAACTACAGTTTCACATCAGATAATGAGCTTTAGATCCCCTAAGGAAAAATTACACTCTTTCTCTATTATAGGAGAAGAAGACTTGTACAAACTTGTTAAATCATCTAAACCAGCAACATGTATGTTAGACCCTATTCCATCTAAACTATTAAAAGATCTGCTTCCAGAAGTCATAGATCCTATTTTGAACATTATTAATTCATCATTGTCATTAGGATATGTTCCCAAAACCTTTAAACTGGCTGTAGTTAAACCTCTCATTAAGAAACCACATCTTGATCCCAAAGACTTAGTAAATTACAGACCAATCTCTAATCTCCCTTTTCTGTCAAAGATACTAGAAAAGGTAGTATCCTCACAACTGTATTCCTTTTAGAAAAAATGGTGTCTGTGAGGATTTCCAATCAGGTTTTAGACCGTACCATAGTACTGAGACTGCTCTCATTAGAGTTACTAATGACCTGCTTCTATCATCTGATCGTGGTTTTATCTCGTTATTAGTGCTATTAGATCTTAGCGCAGCATTCGATACTATCGATCACAACATTCTCTTGGATAGACTAGAAAACTATGTTGGCATTAGAGGAAGCGCCTTAGCATGGTTTACATCATATCTATCTGACCGCTATCAGTTTGTGGCATTAAATGAGGAGGTATCATATCGATCAAAAGTGAAATATGGAGTTCCTCAAGGCTCAGTGCTAGGACCGTTACTTTTCAACCTTTACATGTTACCTCTGGGAGATATTATCAGGAGTCATGGTGTTAGCTTTCACTGCTATGCTGATGATACTCAGCTCTATATTTCAGCGCAGCCTGGTGATACACACCAAATTGAGAATCTAACAGAATGCATAGTCGATATAAAAGCTGGATGATGAGTAACTTCTTAATGTTAAATTCTGAAAAAACAGAGGTGCTAATAATTGGACCTAAAAACCCCACATATAATAATCTAGAACACAGCCTATCACTTGATGGCTGCTCTGTTAATTCTTCATCATCAGTTAGGAACCTAGGTGTGCTGTTTGACCGCAATCTTTCCTTTGAAAATCATGTTTCTAGCATCTGTAAAACTGCGTTTTCCATCTTAAAAATATATCTAAATTACGACCTATGCTTTCAACCTCTAATGCAGAAATATTAATTCATGCGTTTATGACCTCAAGGTTAGATTATTGCAATGCTTTATTGGGTGGTTGTTCTGCACGCTTAATAAACAAACTTCAGCTAGTCCAAAACGCAGCAGCCAGAGTCCTTACTAGAACTAGGAAGTATGATCACATTAGCCCAGTTCTGTCAACACTGCACTGGCTCCCTATCAAACATCGAATAGATTTTAAAATCCTATTAATTACCTATAAAGCCCTGAATGGTTTAGCTCCTCAATACTTGAGCGAGCTCTTATCACATTATAGTCCTGCACGTCCGCTGCGTTCTCAAAACTCTGGCCATTTGATAATACTGTGACGGGAGGAGCCAACGACAGACACAGTGGGCGTGGCGTCAGGCCTCGGAGAGGCTTTTTATTAACAAAAATAGTACAAAATAAAGTGTCCAAGGGGAAAAGTGTCCAAATAAAAGGGGAAACTGGTGCCCTCGTTGTGCTTCTGGGATTGTGGAAGGTCAGGTAGTGTTCCAGGGGGGCAGGGTCCAGGTAAGGGGCGGAGTCCGGCGGTCGCACGCGCTCCCCTCTCCTGTTCGGGGGCGCGAGGGGCGGCGGCTTCTTCCGCGGCATCTCCGTCGCTTCTTTCCTCCGGTCGTCAGAGATTTAGGGGATTTAACGGCTCGGCATCCTGGCCCGCAGCCGTATCCGGGTGCAGTCGTCGCCTGGACTGTACGGGTCCCACGACGCGCTTGTCTAGCGGCGGGGCGAGCTCCTTCACGCACCCTTCCTGGACCCACGAGGACACCAGCGTGCATGCACGGGGGAAGAGACCGGTCTCCCGAGGAGAGGCGCGCAGGGCATTTAACGGCGGCGGTGACAAGGCTAAATCCCTTCAGGTGTGCCTCGTCACACGCCGCCAGACCTGGCCAATACCACGCCCCTCCTCTCGAACACACCCACTCCCGCCGGGAGCCTGGTGAAGGGCGGCGAACAAAGGACGGGGTGATGGTGACAATAAAGAGGAGGGGCAGCCGACTGGCCACATTCCCTCCCCAGCGTCAACCCCGTCAGGCGGTCGCCGCCACGCAGGAGTGCTACCTTCCTCAACCAGGCTCCAGCAGTCGGAGTGGGCGGGGCAGGGATTCCTCTCCGGGCAACTCCCCTCTCGCACCGGGACAGAGAAACCGGGAATTAGTCGGAATGCTCAACCAGCCACCGGGTAAATGACAATACGCAAGCGTCACTTACCCTTCCTGGTGGCTGGGAGCGAGTCTCCGTTGTTCCTCCGTCCCGGCATGGGTACCAGCGAGAGGATGACGTCATCAGATGTCGCCCCACTGTGCCGTCTAAGCTCCGCCTTGCCCGCATTCTCCACCACTGTGACGGGAGGAGCCAACGACAGACACAGTGGGCGTGGCGTCAGGCCTCGGAGAGGCTTTTTATTAACAAAAATAGTACAAAATAAAGTGTCCAAGGGGAAAAGTGTCCAAATAAAAGGGGAAACTGGTGCCCTCGTTGTGCTTCTGGGATTGTGGAAGGTCAGGTAGTGTTCCAGGGGGGCAGGGTCCAGGTAAGGGGCGGAGTCCGGCGGTCGCACGCGCTCCTCTCCTGTTCGGGGCGCGAGGGCGGCGGCTTCTTCCGCGGCATCTCCGTCGCTTCTTTCCTCCGGTCGTCAGAGATTTAGGGGATTTAACGGCTCGGCATCCTGGCCCGTCCAGCCGTATCCGGGTGCAGTCGTCGCCTGGACTGTACGGGTCCCACGACGCGCTTGTCTAGCGGGCGGGACGAGCTCCTTCACGCACCCTTCCTGGACCCACGAGGACACCAGCGCATGCACGGGGAAGAGACCGGTCTCCCGAGGAGAGGCGCGCAGGGCATTTAACGCGGGCGGTGACAAGGCTAAATCCCCTTCAGGTGTGCCTCGTCACACGCCGCCAGACCTGGCCAATACCACGCCTCCTCTCGAACACACCCACTCCCGTCGGGAGCCTGGTGAAGGGCGGCGAACAAAGGACGGGGTGATGGTGACAATAAAGAGGAGGGGCAGCCGACTCATCACAATACCTAGAATATCAAAATCAACTGCTGGCGGCAGATCATTTTCCTATCTAGCACCTAAACTCTGGAACAATCTCCCTAACTCTGTTCGGGAAGCAGACACACTCTGCCAGTTTAAATCTAGATTAAAGACACATCTTTTTAACTTAGCCTACACATAACACACCAACACACCTTTTATTATTCAAATCCGTTAAAGGATTTTTAGGCTGCATTACTTAGATTTGCTGGAACCGGGAACACTACTCCTAAAATACGATGTACTTGTGACATCGTAAAAAGAATGGCATCTACGCTAATATTAGTCCTGTTTCTTTCTCAATCTGTTTTCACAGTTTGTATCCAGACTAGATGGTGGATCAGCACCCAGAGATTATGTTCATCAGAGACCAGAAAACCTAGATGCGCCCGCCGACAGATCACCAGATCCTGATGCACACACACACACGCACACACTAAGTCATTTACACTACCTGACACAGCTGCGCTTTTAAAATTGAACTGGAGGTTAAGTGCTGGGCGTCCGGTCAGAGGAGAACTGACCCCAACTGAGTCTGGTTTCTCCCAAGGTTTTTTTTTCCATTCTATATGCATGGGGTTTTGTTTCCTTGCCGCTGTCGCCTCTGGCTTGCTTGGTTGGGGACACTTAACTTCTAGTGACTATCGTTGAATTGACTACAGAGACCGTCTCTGCATTTAATAAGAAATTGGTCACTCTCGTCACTATATATCCCTGTCATTATACTGTACAGTGCTTTGATGCAACCTGTGTTGTTAAAAGCGCTATATAAATAAAATGATTGATTGAAAAATGATTGATGTCTGGACGCAGGTTTTTAATGCTTAAAAGTTTCTTCCAGGGTTACCATGGTCGAGTAAGAAAGCTTCACGAAGTCACACTTAACCCGCCAAGATCATGCCCATAATAGTGTTGTAATAATGGGGTGAGTTTGTGGCCCCTGGCTTTTACTGAATAAAATCATGCCCAGTAATGTGTTACTGTTATTGGGTTAGTCTGTGAGCCTGGATGTCTGGATTTAGGTTTTGAACCCTTAAAAATTTCTACCAGGGTTACCATGGTTGAGTGGGAAAGCCTACGAGAAGTCACACTTAACCCGGCCAAGATCATGCCCATGAAAGTGTCATAGTAATGGGGTGAGTTTTTGGGCCCAGGCCTTTACTGAATAAAATCATGCCCAGTAATATGTTACTGTTATTGGGTTAGTCTGTGAGCCTGGATGTCTGGATTTAGGTTTTGAATGCTTCAATATTTCTTCCAGGGTTACCATGGTCGAGTGGGAAACCCTACGAGAAGTCACACTTAACCCGGCCAAGATCATGCCCATGAAAGTTTCGTAATAATGGGGTGAGTTTGTGGGCCCAGGCCTTTAACAAAACTGTAATACAGGGTCTTTAGTGAATAAAATCATGCCCAGTAATGTGTAAATGTTATGGGGTTAGTTTGTGAGCCTGGATGTCAGGATTTAGGTTTTGAATGCTTCAATATTTCTTCCAGGGTTACCATGGTCGAGTGGGAAAACCTACGAGAAGTCACACTTAACCCGGCCAAGATCATGCCCATGAAAGTGTCATAGTAATGGGGTGAGTTTGTGTGCCCAGGCCTTTAAGAAAACTGTAATACAGGGTCTTTAGTGAATAAAATCATGCCCAGTAATGTGTAAATGTTATGGGGTTAGTTTGTGAGCCTGGATGTCAGGATTTAGGTTTTGAATGCTTCAATATTTCTTCCAGGGTTACCATGGTCGAATGAGAAAGCCTAAGAGAAGTCACACTTACCCCGCCAAGATCATGCCCCTAATAGTGTTATAGTAATGGAGTGAGTCTACGGGCCCAGGCCTTTACTGAATAAATTCATGCCCAGTAATGTGTTACTGTTAAGGGGTTAGTCTGTGTGCTTGGATGTCTTTTGAATGGACGTAGGCTTTGAATGCTTAAAAGTTTCTTCCAGGGTTACCATTGTTGAGTAAGAAAGCCTACAACAAGTCACGCTTAACCCTGCAAGATCATGCCCATAAAAGTGTTATAGTAATGGATTGAGTTTGTGGACCCAGGCCTTAAAGAAAACTGTAATACAGGGCCTTTATTGAGTAAAATCATGCCCAGTAATGTGTAATTGTTATGGGGTTAGTCTGTGAACCTGGATGTCTGGATTTAGGTATTGAATGCTTCAATATTTCTTCCAGGGTTACCATGGTCTAGTGGGAAAGCATACGAGAAGTCACACTTAACCCGGCCAAGATCATGCCCATAATAGTGTTATAGTAATGGGGTGAGTCTGTGGGTTCAGGCCTTTACTGAATAAAATTATGCCCAGTAATGTGTAACTGTTATGGGGTTAGTCTGTGAGCCTGGATGTCTCGACGTAGGTTTTGAACGTCTAAATATTTGTTCCAGGGTTACCATGGTCGAGTGGGAAAGCCTACGAGAAGTCACACTTAACCCGGCCAAGATCATTCCCATAAAAGTTTTATAGTAATAGGGTGAGTCTATTGGCCCAGGACTTTACTGAATAAAATCAAGCCAAGTAATGTGTTACTGTTAAGGGTTTAGTTTGTGTGCTTGGATGTCTGGACGCAGGCTTTGAATGCTTAAAAGTTTCTTACAGGGTTACCGTTGTCAGGTAAGAAAGCCTACGAGAAGTCACGCTTAACCCTGCCAAGATCATGCCGATAAAAGTGTTATAGTAATGGGTTGAGTTTCTGGTCCCAGGCCTTTACTGAATGAAGTCATACGCAGTAATGTGTAGCTGTTATGGGGTTAATCTGTGAGCTTGGATGTCTGGACGTAGGTTTTGAACGCTCAAATATTTGTTCCAGGGTTACCATGGTCAAGTGGGAAAGCCTACGAGAAGTCACACTTAACCCTGCCAAGATCATGCCCATAATAGTGTTGTAAAAATGGGGTGAGTTTGTGGGCCCAGGCCTTTACTGAAAAAATCATGCCCACTAATGTGTTACTGTTATTGGGTTAGTCTGTGAGCCTGGATGTCTGGATTTAGGTTTTGAACCCTTAAAAATTTCTTCCAGGGTTACCATGGTCAAGTGGGAAAGCCTACGAGAAGTCACACTTAACCCGGCCAAGATCATGCCCATAATAGTGTTGTAATAATGGGGTGAGTTTGTGGGCCCAGGCCTTAAAGAAAACTGTAATACATGGCCCTAACTGAATAAAATCATGCCCCGTAATGTGTTACTGTTATGGGGTTAGTCTGTGAGCCTGGATGTCTGGATTTAGGTTTTGAACCCTTAAAATTTTCTTCCAGGGTTACCATGGACGAGTGGGAAAGCCTACGAGAAGTCACACTTAACCCGGCCAAGTTCATGCCCCTAATAGAGTTAAAGTAATGGAGTGAGTCTGTGGCCCAGCCCTTTACTGAATAAAATCATGCCCAGTAATGTGTTACTGTTATGGGGTTAGTCTGTGAGCCTGGATGTCTGGATCTAGGTTTTGAACGCTTAAAAATTTGTTCCACGGTTACCATGGTCGAGTGGATTAGGGTCCGAGAAGTCGCACTTAAACCGGCAAATATCGCCTGGATGAAGCGCCTGGATGTCTGGACTTAAGTTTTGAACGCTTAAAAGTTTCTTCCAGGGTCACCATGGTCGAGTGGAAAAACCTACGAGAAGTCACACTTAACCCGGCCAAGATCATGCCCATTAAAGTGTCATAGTAATGGGGTGAGTTTGTGTGCCCAGGCCTTAAAGAAAACTGTAATACAGGGCCCTTACTGAATAAAATCATGCCCCGTAATGTGTTACTGTTATGGGGTTAGTCTGTGAGCCTGGATGTCTCGACGTAGGTTTTGAACGTTCAAATATTTTTTCCAGGGTTACCATGGTCGAGTGGATTAGCGTCCGAGAAGTCGCACTTAAACTGGCCAATATCGCCTGGATGTCTGGATTTAGTTTTTGAACGCTTAAAAACTTCTTCCAGGGTTACCATGATCGAGTGGGAAAGCCTATGAGAAGTCACACTTAACCCGGCCAAGATCATGCCCCTAATAGTGTTAAAGTAATGGAGTGAGTCTGTGGGCCCAGGCCTTTACTGGATAAAATCATGCCCAGTAATGTGTTACTGTTATGGGGTTAGTCTGTGAGCCTGGATGTCTGGATCTAGGTTTTGAACGCTTAAAAATTTCTTCCAGGGTCACCATGGTCGAGTGGAAAAACCTACGAGAAGTCACAGTTAACCCGGCCAAGATCATGCCCATTAAAGTGTCATAGTAATGGGGTGAGTTTGTGGGCCCAGGCCTTAAAGAAAACTGTAATACAGGGCCCTTACTGAATAAAATCATGCCCCGTAATGTGTTACTGTTATGGGGTTAGTCTGTGAGCCTGGATGTCTCGACGTAGGTTTTGAACGTTCAAATATTTTTTCCAGGGTTACCATGGTCGAGTGGATTAGCGTCCGAGAAGTCGCACTTAAACTGGCCAATATTGCCTGGATGTCTTGGCGTAGGTTTTGAACGCTTAAAAACTTCTTCCAGGGTTACCATGGTCGAGTGGGAAAACCCTACGAGAAGTCACACTTAACCCGCCAAGATCACGCCTGTTATAGTAATGGGGTGAGTCTGTGGGCCCAGGGCTTTACTGAATAAAATCATGCCCAGTAATGTGTTACTGTTATGGGGTTAGTCTGTGAGCCTGGATGTCTGGATCTAGTTTTTGAACGCTTAAAAATTTGTTCCAGGGTTACCATGGTCGAGTGGATTAGCGTCCGAGAAGTCGCACTTAAACCGGCAAATATCGCCTGGATGAAGCGCCTAGATGTCTGGACTTAGGTTTTGAACGCTTAAAAATTTCTTCCAGGGTCACCATGGTCGAGTGGAAAAACCTACGAGAAGTCACTCTTAACCCGGCCAAGATCATGCCCATTAAAGTGTCATAGTAATGGGGTGAGTTTGTGGGCCCAGGCCTTAAAGAAAACTGTAATACAGGGCCCTTACTGAATAAAATCATGCCCCGTTATGGGGTATAACCTGTTATGGGGTTAGTCTGTGAGCCTGGATGTCTCGACGTAGGTTTTGAACGTTCAAATATTTGTTCCAGGGTTACCATGGTCGAGTGGATTAGCGTCCGAGAAGTCGCACTTAAACTGGCCAATATCGCCTGGATGTCTGGGCGTTGGTTTTGAATGCTTAAAAACTTCTTCCAGGGTTACCATGATCGAGTGGGAAAGTCTATGAGAAGTCACACTTAACCCGGCCAAGATCATGCCCCTAATAATGTTAAAGTAATGGAGTGAGTCTGTGGGCCCAGGCCTTTACTGAATAAAATCATGCCCAGTAATGTGTTACTGTTATGGGGTTAGTCTGTGAGCCTGGATGTCTGGATCTAGGTTTTGAACGCTTAAAAATTTCTTCCAGGGTCACCATGGTCGAGTGGAAAAACCTATGAGAAGTCACACTTAACCCGGCCAAGATCATGCCCATTAAAGTGTCATAGTAATGGGGTGAGTTTGTGGGCCCAGGCCTTAAAGAAAACTGTAATACAGGGCCCTTACTGAATAAAATCATGCCCCGTAATGTGTTACTGTTATGGGGTTAGTCTGTGAGCCTGGATGTCTCGACGTAGGTTTTGAACGTTCAAATATTTTTTCCAGGGTTACCATGGTCGAGTGGATTATCGTCCGAGAAGTCGCACTTAAACTGGCCAATATCGCCTGGATGTCTGGATTTAGTTTTTGAACGCTTAAAAAATTCGTCCAGGGTTAATATGGTCGAGTGGGAAAACCTATGAGAAGTCACAATTATCCCGGCCAAGATCATGCCCCTAATACTTTTATAGTAATGGAGTGAGTTTGTGGGCCCAAGCCTTAAAGAAAACTGTAATACAGGGCCTTTAGTGAATAAAATCATTCCCAGTAATGTCTTGCTGTTATGGGGTTAGTCTTGAGCCTGGATTTCTAGACTTAGTTTTTGAAATGTAAAAAATTTCTTCAAGGGTTACCATGGTCGAGTGGGAAAGCCTATGAGAAGTCACACTTAACCCGGCCGAGATCATGCCAATAAAAGTGTTATAGTAATGGGGTGAGTCTGTGGGCCCAGGCCTTTACTGAATAAAATCATGCTCTGTAATGTGTAACTGTTATGGGGTTAGTCTGTGAGCCTGGATGTCTGGATCTAGGTTTTGAACGCTTAAAAATTTGTTCCAGGGTTACCATGGTCGAGTGGATTAGCGTCCGAGAAGTCGCACTTATCCCGGCCAAGATCATGCCCATTAAAGTGTCATAGTAATGGGGTGAGTTTGTGGGCCCAGGCCTTAAGGAAAACTGTAATACAGGGCCCTTACTGAATAAAATCATGCCCCGTAATGTGTTACTGTTATGGGGTTAGTCTGTGAGCCTGGATGTCTCGACGTAGGTTTTGAACGTTCAAATATTTGTTCCAGGGTTACCATGGTCGAGTGGATTAGAGTCCGAGAAGTCGCACTTAAACTGGCCAATATCGCCTGGATGTCTGGCCGTAGGTTTTGAACGCTTAAAAACTTCCAGGGTTACCATGGTCGAGTGGGAAAGCCTACGAGAAGTCACACTTAACCCGGCCAAGATCATGCCCCTAATAGTGTTAAAGTAATGGAGTGAGTCTGTGGGCCCAGGCCTTTACTGAATAAAATCATGCCCAGTAATGTGTTACTGTTATGGGGTTAGTCTGTGAGCCTGGATGTCTGGATCTAGGTTTTGAACGCTTAAAAATTTGTTCCACGGTTACCATGGTCGAGTGGAATAGCGTCCGAGAAGTCGCACTTAAACCGGCAAATATCGCCTGGATGAAGCGCCTAGATGTCTGGACTTAGGTTTTGAACGCTTAAAAATTTCTTCCAGGGTCACCATGGTCGAGTGGAAAAACCTACGAGAAGTCACACTTAACCCGGCCAAAATCATGCCCCTAATAGTGTTAAAGTTTTGGACTGAGTCTGTGGGCACAGGCCTTTACTGAATAAAATCATGCCCAGTAATGTGTTACTGTTATGGGGTTAGTCTGTGAGCCTGAATGTCTAGATCTAGGTTTTGAACGCTTAAAAATTTGTTCCAGGGTTACCATGGTCGAGTGGATTAGCGTCTGAGAAGTCGCACTTAAACCGGCAAATATCGCCTGGATGAAGCGCCTAGATGTCTGGACTTAGGTTTTGAACGCTTAAAAATTTCTTCCAGGGTCACCATGGTCGAGTGGAAAAACCTACGAGAAGTCACACTTAACCCGGCCAAGATCATGCCCATTAAAGTGTCATAGTAATGGGGTGAGTTTGTGGGCCCAGGCCTTAAAGAAAACTGTAATACAGGGCCCTTACTGAATAAAATCATGCCCCGTAATGTGTTACTGTTATGGGGTTAGTCTGTGAGCCTGGATGTCTCGACGTAAGTTTTGAACGTTCAAATATTTGTTCCAGGGTTACCAAGGTCGAGTGGATTAGCGTCCGAGAAGTCGCACTTAAACTGGCCAATATCGCCTGGATGTCTGGGCGTAGGTTTTGAATGCTTAAAAACTTCTTCCAGGGTTACCATGGTCAAGTGGGAAAGCCTACGAGAAGTCACACTTAACCCGGCCAAGAACTTGCCCATAATAGTGCTATAGTAATGGGGTGAGTCTTTAGGCCCAGGCCTTTAGTGAATAAAATCATGCCCAGTAATGTGTAGCTGTTATGGGGTTAGTCTGTGAGCCTGGATGTTTGGATTTAGGTTTTGAATGCTTCAATATTTCTTCAAGGGTTACCATGGTCGAGTGGGAAAACCTATGAGAAGTCACACTTAACCCAGCCAAGATCACTCCCATGAAAGTGTCATAATAATGGGGTGAGTTTGTGGGCCCAGGCCTTAAAGAAAACTGTAATACAGGGCCTTTACTGAATAAAATCATTTCCTGTAATGTGTTACTGTTATGGGATTAGTCCTGAGCCTGGATTTAGGTTTTGAAATGTTAAAAATTTCTTCAAGGGTTACCATGGTCGAGTGGGAAAGCCTATGAGAAGTCACACTTAACCCGGCCGAGTTCATACCCATAATAGTGCTATAGTAATGGGGTGAGTCTGTAGGCCCAGGCCTTTAGTAAATAAAATCATGCCCAGTAATGTGTTACTGTTATGGGGTTAGTCTGTGAGCCTGGATGTCTGGATTTAGGTTTTGAATGCTTCAATATTTCTTCCAGAGTTACTAAGGTCGAGTGGGAAAACATACGAGAAGTCACACTTAACCCGCCAAGATCATGCCCATGAAAGTGTCATAGTAATGGGGTGAGTTTGTGGGCCCAGGCCTTTACTGAATAAAATCATGCCTAGTAATGTCTCGCTGTTTTGGGGATAGTCTTGGGCTTGGATATCTGGACTTAGTATTTGAAATGTTAAAAATTTCTTCCAGGGTTACCATGGTCGAGTGGGAAAGCCTACGAGAAGTCACACTTAACCCGGCCAAGGTCATGCTCATAATAGTGTTATAGTGGTGGGGTGTGGCTCTGGGCCCAGGCCTTTACTGAATAAAATCATGCCCAGTAACTGTTATGGGGTTAGTCTGTGAGCCTGGATGTCTGGATTTAGGTTTTGAATGCTTCAATATTTCTTCCAGGGTTAGCATGGTCGAGTGGGAAAGCATACGAGAAGTCACACTTAACCCGGCCAAGATCATGCCCATAACAGTGTTATAGTAATGGGGTGAGTCTGTGGGCCCAGGCCTTTACTGAATAAAATCATGCCCAGTAATGTGTAACTGTTATGGGGTTAGTCTGTGAGCCTGGATGTCTGGATTTAGGTTTTGAATGCTTCAATTTTTCTTCCAGGGTTAGGATGGTCGAGTGGGAAAGCATACGAGAAGTCACACTTAACCCGGCCAAGATCATGCCCATAATAGTGTTATAGTAATGGGGTGAGTCTGTGGGCCCAGGCCTTTACTGAATAAAATCATGCCCTGTAATGTGTAACTGTTATGGGGTTAGTCTGTGAGCCTGGATGTCTGGATTTAGGTTTTGAATGCTTCAATATTTCTTCCAGGGTTACCATGGTCGAGTAGGAAAACCTACGAGAAGTCACACTCAACCCGGCTAAGATCATGCCCATGAAAGTGTCATAGTAATGGGGTGAGTTTGTGGACCCATGCCTTAAAGAAAACTGTAATAAAGGGCCTTTACTGAATAAAATCATGCCCAGTAATGTGTTACTGTTATTGGGTTAGTTTGTGAGCCTGGGTGTCTGGATTTAGGTTTTGAACCCTTAAAAATTTCTTCCAGGGTTACCATGGTCGAGTGGGAAAGCCTACGAGAAGTCACACTTAACCCGGCCAAGATCATGCCCATAAAAGTGTTATAGTAATGGGTTGAGTTTCTGGTCCCAGGCCTTTTCTGAATAAAGTCATACGCAGTAATGTGTAGTTGTTATGGGGATAATCTGTGAGCCAGGATGTCTAGATGTAGGTTTTGAACGCTCAAATATTTGTACCAGGTTTACCATGGTCGAGTGGGAAAGCATACGAGAAGTCACAAATAACCCGGCCAAGATCATGCCCATAATAGTGTTATAGTAATGGGGTGAGTCTGTGGGCCCAGGCCTTTACTGAATAAAATCATGCCCTGTAATGTGTAACTGTTATGGGGTTAGTCTGTGAGCCTGGATGTCTGGATTTAGGTTTTGAATGCTTCAATATTTCTTCCAGGGTTACCATGGTCGAGTGGGAAAACCTACGAGAAGTCACACTTAACCCGGCCAAGATCATGCCCATGAAAGTATCATAGTAATGGGGTCAGTTTGTGGACCCATGCCTTAAAGAAAACTGTAATAAAGGGCCTTTACTGAATAAAATCGTGCCCAGTAATGTGTTACTGTTATTGGGTTAGTCTGTGAGCCTGGATGTCTGGATTTAGGTTTTGAACCCTTAAAAATTTCTTCCAGGGTTACCATGGTCGAGTGGGAAAGCCTACGAGAAGTCACACTTAACCCGGCCAAGATCATGCCCATAAAAGTGTTATAGTAATGGGTTGAGTTTCTGGTCCCAGGCCTTTTCTGAATAAAGTCATACGCAGTAATGTGTAGTTGTTATGGGGTTAATCTATGAGCCAGGATGTCTGGATGTAGGTTTTGAACGCTCAAATATTTGTACCAGGTTTACCATGGTCGAGTGGGAAAGCATACGAGAAGTCACAAATAACCCGGCCAAGATCATGCCCATAATAGTGTTATAGTAATGGGGTGAGTCTGTGGGCCCAGGCCTTTACTGAATAAAATCATGCCCTGTAATGTGTAACTGTTATGGGGTTAGTCTGTGAGCCTGGATGTCTGGATTTAGGTTTTGAATGCTTCAATATTTCTTCCAGGGTTACCATGGTCGAGTGGGAAAACCTACGAGAAGTCACACTTAACCCGGCCAAGATCATGCCCATGAAAGTATCATAGTAATGGGGGTCAGTTGTGGGACCCATGCCTTAAAGAAAACTGTAATAAAGGGCCTTTACTGAATAAAATCATGCCCAGTAATGTGTTACTGTTATTGGGTTAGTCTGTGAGCCTGGATGTCTGGATTTAGGTTTTGAACCCTAAAAATTTCTTCCAGGGTTACCATGGTCGAGTGGGAAAGCCTACGAGAAGTCACACTTAACCCGGCCAAGATCATGCCCATAAAAGTGTTATAGTAATGGGTTGAGTTTCTGGTCCCAGGCCTTTTCTGAATAAAGTCATACGCAGTAATGTGTAGTTGTTATGGGGTTAATCTATGAGCCAGGATGTCTGGATGTAGGTTTTGAACGCTCAAATATTTGTACCAGGTTTACCATGGTCGAGTGGATTAGAGTGGAAGTCGCAAAGCATACGAGAAGTCACAAATAACCCGGCCAAGATCATGCCCATAATAGTGTTATAGTAATGGGGTGAGTCTGTGGGTCCCAGGCCTTTACTGAATAAAATCATGCCCTGTAATGTGTAACTGTTATGGGGTTAGTCTGTGAGCCTGGATGTCTGGATTTAGGTTTTGATTGCTTCAATATTTCTTCCAGGGTTACCATGGTCGAGTGGAAAAGCATAACGAGCAGTCACAAATAACCGATGAAGATCATGCCCATAATAGTGTTATAGTAATGGGATGAGTCTGTGGGCCCAGGCCTTTACTGAATAAAATTGTGCCCAGTAATGTGTAACTGTTTTGGGATTAGTCTGTGAGCCTGAATTTCTGGATTTAGGTTTTGAATGCTTCAATATTTCTTCCAGGGTTACCATAGTCGGTTAGTCTGGGAAAACCTACTAAGTCACACTTAACCCGGCCAAGATCATGCCCATGAAAGTGTCATAGAAATGGGGTGAGTTGTGAGCCCAGGCCTTAAAAAAATATCGCCTGGTAATACAGGGCCTTTAGTAAATAAAATCATGCCCAGTAATGTGTAAAAATTTATTCCAGGGTTAGTCTGTGATCCTGGATGTCTGGATTTAGGTTTTGAATGCTTAAAGTTCAATATTTCTTCCAGGGTTACCATGGTCGAGTGGGAAAGCATACGAGAGGTCACACTTAACCCTGCCAAGATCATGCCCATAATAGTGTTATAGTAATGGGGTGAGTCTGTTGGCCCAGGCCTTTACGAACTGAATGAAATCATGTCCAGTAATGTGTAACTGTAATGGGGTTAGTCTGTGAGCCTGGATGTCTGGGTATAGGTTTTGAATCCTTCAATATTTCTTCTAGGGTTACCATGGTCGAGTGGGAAAGCCTACGAGAAGTCACACTTAACCCGCCAAGATCATGCTCATAATAGTGTTATAGTGGTGGGGTGAGGCTCTGGGCCCAGGCCTTTACTGAATAAAATCATGCCCAGTAATGTGTAACTGTTATGGGGTTAGTCTGTGAGCCTGGATGTCTGGATTTAGGTTTTGAATGCTTCAATATTTCTTCCAGGGTTAGCATGGTCGAGTGGGAAAGCATACGAGAAGTCACACTTAACCCAGCAAGATCATGCCCCTAATAGTTTTATAGTAATGGAGTGAGTTGGTTGGCCCAAGCCTTTAAGAAAACTGTAATACAGGGCCTTTAGTGAATAAAATCATTCCCAGTAATGTCTTGCTGTTATGGGGTTAGTCTTGAGCCAGGATATCTGGACTTAGTTTTTGAAATGTAAAAAAATTTCTTCAAGGGTTACCATGGTCGAGTGGGAAAGCCTATGAGATGTCACCCTTAACCAGGCCGAGATCATACCTATAAAAGTGTTAAAGTAATGGGGTGAGTCTGTGGGCCCAGGCCTTTACTGAATAAAATCATGCCCAATAATGTGTAACTGTTATGGGGTGAGCCTGGATGTCTGGATTTAGGTTTTGAATGCTTCAATATTTCTTCCAGGGTTACCATGGTCGAGTGGGAAAACCTACAAGAAGTCACACTTAACCCGGCCAAGATCATTCCCATAAAAGTTTTGAAGTAATGGGGTGAGACTGTTGGCCCAGGCCTTTACTAAATAAAATCATGCCCAGTAATGTGTTACTGTTAAGGGGATTAGTCTGTGTGCTTGGATGTCTGGACTTAGGCTTTGAATGTTAAAAGTTTCTTCCAGGGTTACCACTGTCGAGTAAGAAAAGCTACGAGAAGTCACACTTAACCCTGCCAAGATAATGCCCATAGATAGTGTTATAGTAATGGGTGAGTTTTCTGGTCCCAGGCCTTTACTGAATAAAATCATTCCCAGTAATGTCGTGCTGTTATGGGGTTAGTCTTGAGCCTGGATATCTGGACTTAGTTTTGGAAGTGTTAAAAATTTCTTCCAGGGTTACCATGGTCGAGTGGGAAAGCCTACGAGAAGTCACACTTAACCCGCCAAGATCATTCCTATAAAAGTTTTTAGTAATGGGTTGAGTCTGTTGGCCCAGGCCTTTACTGAATAAAATCATGCCCAGTAATGTGTTACTGTTAAGGGGTTAGTCTGTGGGCTTGGATGTCTGGACGTAGGCTTTGAATGCTTAAAAGTTTCTTCCAGGGTTACCATTGACGAGTAAGAAAGCCTACGAGAAGTCACACTTAACCCTGCCAAGATCATGCCCATAATAGTGTTATAGTAATGGGGTGAGTCTGTGGGCCCAGGCCTTTACTGAATAAAATCATGCCCAGTAATGTGTAACTGTTATGGGGTTAGTCTGTGAGCCTGGATGTCTGGATTTAGGTTTTGAATGCATCAATATTTCTTCCAGGGTTAGCATGGTCGAGTGGGAAAGCATACGAGAAGTCACACTTAACCCGGCCAAGATCATGCCCATGAAAGTGTTATAGTACTGGGTGTGAGTCTGTGGGTCCAGGCTTTAAAGAAATCTGTAATACAGGGCCTTTAGTGAATAAAATCATGCCCAGTAATGTGTTCCTTTTATGGGGTTAGTCTGTGAGCCTGGATGTCTGGATTTATTTTTTGAACGCTTAAAAAATTCTTCCAGGGTTAATATGGTCGAGTGGGAAAACCTATGAGAAGTCACAATTATCCTGGCCAAGATCATGCCCCTAATAGTTTTATAGTAATGGAGTGAGTTTGTTGGCCCAAGCCTTAAAGAAAACTGTAATACAGGGCCTTTAGTGAATAAAATCATTCCCAGTAATGTCTTGCTGTTATGGGGTTAGTCTTGAGCCAGGATATCTGGACTTAGTTTTTGAAATGTAAAAAAATTTCTTCAAGGGTTACCATGGTCGAGCGGGAAAGCCTATGAGATGTCACCCTTAACCAGGCCGAGATCAAACCTATAAAAGTGTTAAAGTAATGGGGTGAGTCTGTGGGCTGTGGGATTTATGTTTTAAAGGATTTATGTTTTACAGGTTTTACTCAATAGAAGCACTGTGCCCAGGCCTCATAAAGGCTGTGTTTTTCCATTTGATATTATGTGTTTTTCCATTTTGATATTATGTGTGTATGTGCTGTACAAAATGTCTTATCTACAGAAACAAGATATGGAGACTGCTGAGCTCATCTACTGGTCGAGAAGAAACAACTGCACCTGGTTCTGTGAAGGACACCTGAATGGGAGGAAGACCCAAGCACAAGAATATAAATATTGTGTGAAATGTAGTGTGAGCATACAGGACTGCCCTGCATGCCTTGATGCTGTTGTTCTGTATCCTGAGCTCAGTCTCAATTATTCTGACTTTATTAAACTTAAGATTTTAAATTTAAGAGTAAGTCTCATCATTGACAGACCTGAACCTGGGAGGGAAACAACAAAGATTTTTTCCAACAATTTGGAGGGGGCACCGGATCTGTCTGAGACGAGGTCTCTGCTGGGAATCCTCTGCTTCAACCATCAGTACTGAACAACGAAACAGGTAAGCAGTCACCTTTTTCATAAAAGAACTGCAGGATTGATTACTCTAAATTATCTGGTTGAAGTGGTGGAGGCACCAGTGGTTTTCTGTATATTGAAATCAGAATAATTGACGAATTCAAAAAGATTTAAAGAAGTAAATGCAGTCAAAATGAATAGAAAAATGGTAATGTCCTTTTAGAAAGGTTGAACTGTATAAGTAATTTCCTGACAAGGTTGAACTGCAAAAGGTAATTTCCTGGCAAGGTTGAACTGTAGTATTAATTTCCTGGCATGGTTGAGCTGTAAAATTAATGTCCTGGCAAGGTTGAAATTCACTAAAAGGGTGATTTCGTGAAACCCGGCGTGGTAACTTACAGTTCGTGAAACCCGGCGTGGTACTCTACAGTTCGTGAAACCCGCGTGGTAAGTTGCGGTTTGTGAAACCCGCGTGGTAAAATACAGTTTGTAAAACCCGGCGTGGTACAAAAAAAGGTATAAGAAATATTGTGAAGTGTGGTGTTATATCGATCTGTGTGTGTACCTGAGTGTGTGTGTGAATGAGATAAGCTGATCTCGAGTATTTTGAGACCAAATTGTCGCGCACCCTCTCTGGACCGTCACTTAAGTGTGACCCGGTAGGAACGGACGCGAGGGTTTGGCCTCAAGTGCGGAGAAAGCTGAATGTATGAGCCCAAGAGATTGGGACACTGAATGACAAAAATAAAACAAGAGTGAAAGAAGCAGTACACACACAGTGGTTTCTGTATTAAGGACATTAATCCTGGGAAAATAGGTGGTGTTAGATTATATAATAAAAAGCCAATTAGTACCCATAGGGAAGCATAGAAAAGTTAGACATACAAACACCCCAATAACCTGATGGTGCAGACTGTTTGGTCATAATCCAAATTGTGAGAAGTGTTATTGGACTAGGGTAAAATATAAACTGATAAAATGACTACCTATAAGGAAGTATGGGATAAATTGAGTAGACAAATGTTGGCACAGGCTGAAATTAAAGAAAAACCAAGGGTGACAAGAGAATTAGAAAAGGCATGGAAGCAATTAGAGTGTATTAATGGGTGGGACAATTCCACTGAGAACAAAGGGGAACTATTAAAGGCCATAATGAGAGAAGAAGAAAGAGCAGACAAAGAGCATAAAATGGCGGTACGGAACAGGCAAGCTGCAACATTTTTTACTAAAGGGAAATTAGAAAAAGAGGTGAAAGAAAAGGCCTATCAGACTAGAATATGGAGCAGAATAAAAAGTGTTATGGTCTGCAGGGTAAAAATTGCAGCTATTAATGAGAAACAATCAGAAGAAGAAAAACCTAGGCCCCCTTATGCAGAAAAGTCCCTTCCGCTCCTTTAATGCTGCCTGTGATGCATGTTGTGGCAGGGGAAGTGTCCACGACAACCAAACAGGCAAATAAAAATGGAAGGTTTGTTCTGACAGGAGGAACAGTTGAGGTAGAACAAAGTGAGGAGGCTAGGTTAGAAGAAGAAAAAAGAGTAAGAGAGCTAATAAATGAAGAACTGACAAAACAACCCATGAGTTCAATCATTAACAGTAGTTTAGACAGAGAAATACTTCAGAGAACTCAGGAAGTAGTGGAATTAGAGCGACACGTAGGGCAGCTGACTGGAGAAAGGAAGAGACTGACGGGTGTGGATAAGGAGGAGGCAGCATGTGGAAGCAGAGTAGGTAGTCTGTATGGAGGAGAAAGTATACATGAGGAGAAAAAATGTCAGAATGCTGAGGACAGAACTCGAAAGAAGGGAAAGGGAAATCAGAGAAGAATGTAGGAAGAGATTCAATGAAAGGGCTAAGCCTAGCTAAAGGTCAGGGGGAAGAAAAGGATAGTGTAACAATCACTGGATATGAGCTGGACATAGACTGGGGTTCTAAACAGGCGGCACAGGCCCAACAGAGGGCTGGTACAGCTACCAGCCCACACAAAGGAGAAGGAGGTGCCTCAGGAGCAACCTTATTACAAGCCTTAAATTTAAAGAAAGACATGGGGTTAGAACAACATACCCAACCCAGTATCCACTGTACAGGATAGGAGGACAACAGAATCCAGAGTATAGACCATGGGGAAATGCAGACATGAATGCAGTACTGCAGAAATTGCCAGATCTAACTAAGGGAGGAATGAGATGGTTAAATAAACTCACCACATTAACCCATGGTAATGAACTAGCAATAGGGGACTTTAGGGCCTAATGGGACATCTGCTTACCAGAACCCAGATGACTACTTTAGAGGATGAAGCTAGAATAGAAGACATGGCCAATGAGAAACCACTGTCCAAAGTAATTACCCAAATAAGCAGGGCTCTTACAAACCTATATCCAACACCAAAAATGACTTATCAATCTATAAAATTTAAGATAGGAGCAGAAGAATCTGCATCAGCATATCTGCATAGGACAGAAGCTGAATGGGAAGAAAGGACAGGGCAGCACCCAGATTGCAGTGACATCTGTAAAGAGTTTTACAGGCAGGCAGTAGTGAAGGGAGTTCCAGAAAAAGCAAAACAACAAGTAGAAAACAGTCCAGAAATGTGTGGGGGTAGTGGAGAGACATGGGCCAGGTATTTCATTTACTATGTAGACAAAGCCATGGAAAAACAAGAAAGGGAGGATTCTGAGGTAGAAAACTGAAAACACAGCTACTAAAATTGCAAATAGAGGCAGAAAAAGAAAAGAATAAAAAGAAGCCTAGAGAGGGAGCTCTGCAAATGCCTGTAATGAATCAGGGGATGAAGGGACAGGAAGTGTCACAAGGGGCAGCAAACTATCAGCCTCAGGGCCCATATGATTATCCATATGACCCGCTGCCGGACTGGCCACCTTATGGAAATGGGTGGGAAAACCAAAATTATAGGGGGAATTACGGGAGACCAGGGAGAGAGCAGGGGTGTTATCTGTGCGGAGCAGGTGATCACTGGAGAAAAGACTGCCCACTGAATAGACGGGGACAACCTCCTGCACGGGGACGGGCTCCTGTCAGAGGAGGGCCTCAGGGAAGAGGAAGAGGTGTCCCCAGAAATGTCCCGTGGTCTACCAACCAACAGGTGCCCAGACAAAGCCCAGTCTGGGGCCAGGCAGACCAGGCGGATTATTGACGAGACCAACAGAGAACCTGTAAGGGGGCTGAGGCTGAGCCCTACCTAACTATACTGGTCAACAGACAGCCAGTACAGGCCTTAGTGGACACTGGGGCCTACTTCTATACAATCAGGCTGGAATGGTTGAGAAAGGACTTTATTATGCTTTGCCAGTGTGCCCTCTGCTCTGCTCGGACGAGACCTGTTAGTAAAATTGGGGGTGAAAATTCTGTGTAGCCCAGAGGGCATAATTTTAACTTTTCCAAATGGAAAAACACAAAACTGTTCCATTAAGGGTGGTCTAGTACCTGCAGCTGGTCAATGGGTATTAACTAAAAAAGGAAGAGTGGGAGTGGACATTTATTGGGTCAGAGTGCTGCATCCAGAACAAACCAACTTTAGGCAGCTGATAAACCAGAGACCAGACCTGTTGAGACACTTCCTGACAGTTTCTGACCCATTATACTGTACTTTATACTATGACAAAAAGCAATGATGAGGTTTATGCAACAGAGTTTAGCCAATATGTAGATCAAAGAGATACCAACCTGAAAGGCTCAGTCATATACATACATTGGAAAGGAAGGGGTAGCTGTGGAAGTAAGGTTAAGTAAGGAAAAATATGACTGGTTTGAAATGAAAACTGTCTCTGTACCACACATTTCCTTAATGATAAGTAAACACCACGGAGCAAAGGCCTTAGGGCCCATGGTAAAAGACTAAAACAGGCAGCAGATTGGGAAGATGAGAGACAGGGTTGGGAAAGATAGCACATGACAGGAGGTCACAGACTACACATAGAAGAAATATGTGAGGGCAGGTACGAGAAGTTAAGGTCAAACAGAGAAAAGACTAATGCTGTAATGGATGGGCCAGGGGCAGAAGAGATGCTAGCCAACCTACCAGAAAAGTTATGGTCAACAGGAAGTGAGGATGTGGGTTATTGTGATATTCAACCAGTGTTTTTGAAATAGACAAAACAACAGTGGTAAAGGAGAGACAGTATAGAAATAATTGTGAGGCCATGACTGGTATTGCCCCCACCATTCAGAGTCTATTGAACAAGGGAGTGCTGTGTGAGACCACCTCTGAGTGGAACACCCCAATACTGCCTGTCATTAAACACTACACAGGGAAATATAGAATGGTAAATGACCTGAGAAAAATAAATGAGAGGGTTATGACAATACAACTGCCCACTTCAAATCCTTACACCATTTTAACCAGATTGACCCCAGAACACACCGACTTCTACTGTATAGATCTGGCAAATGCATTTTTGTGTATACATTTAGAGCTTTAGTGAAGGAAATAGGAATAAAAAAGTAAGGGTGAATTGAATTTGACAACAGAGGCTGAACAGGCCTTAATTACCGTAAAGGGGACATGGCAAAGGCTGCTGCTCTACAAACCCCAGACTATGGCCAACCTTTAGATTTAGATGTGACAACCACGGGCAAAACTGTGAGTGGTGTGCTATACCAGAAACAATTTCAACAAAGACGAGTGTTGAGTTTATAATTAGAGAGCAAGCTGCATCCTTCCCAGAAGCACTAATATGGAGGAGTATACCATAATAAAAGCCAAGGTAAAGTTGAACGACTGAACCTGACCATAAAAACAAAATAGCCAAAATCTGTGAAAGCACTTCTGTGAATTGGGTAGAAGCATTACCAATAGCTTTAATGTATGTGAGATGTTCAATAAACAGAACCACTGGATTTACTGCTTTTGAATTAACCACTGGACGCCAATTTCCTGGCCGATGGGCCCCAATGCCTGGGGATGGGTACACTGATAAACCTAAGGCCTACAAACAAAAAGTAAGAGCTGTTATTAACACATTTTCCACACAGACGTTTTGGCCTGAAATAGAGCAACAGGAATTGGACATGAAAAGAGGACATGACGAGCAGTGGGTGAGGCTGAAACAAATGAAACGAAAATGGTCTGCCCCCAGGTGGTCAGAGCCCATGAAAATACCTGCGCGAACCTCGCACTGCGTACAGTTGGCTGGAAAAGGTAACACATGGTTTCACTTGTCTGCTTGCTGTTTCTGTTATGACCCTAGCAGGTTTCTGACAACAGTTCGAGCTGACCTTCGAGAAGGTCAGAGAGGGAGAAGAGGAGAAGAGACGGGAGACGGGGAAACGGCAACAGACCAACCCGAGGAGGGAGACAAACACCAAGCAGATAATAATTATGGTGCTAAATCATGAGGGATAATGTTAACAAGGTGGTCACATGTTGGGGGGTGGGAATTGTTGTAGTAATAATAACGTTGATACTGTGGAATGGAAGAAGAGAGAGGAGGGACTCAAGGCAGACACAAAAGAGATGTCATAAGGGGGTGGGGAGAAGCAAAACTAACTCTGGTAAGGGAAAAAGGAAAAGATTGCCTGTGGGAATTTGACTTATACCAGGTGATTCACTGTGAGGAAGAAGTGGAGCAAAAGTTGTGATCTCTTTTAGAGAGATCAAGAGAGGGAATTGTGGGATTTATGTTTTAAAGGATTTATGTTTTACAGGTTTTACTCAATAGAAGCACTGTGCCCAGGCCTCATAAAGGCTGTGTTTTTCCATTTGATATTATGTGTTTTTCCATTTTGATATTATGTGTGTATGTGCTGTACAAAATGTCTTATCTACAGAAACAAGATATGGAGACTGCTGAGCTCATCTACTGGTCGAGAAGAAACAACTGCACCTGGTTCTGTGAAGGACACCCTGAATGGGAGGAAGACCCAAGCACAAGAATATAAATATTGTGTGAAATGTAGTGTGAGCATACAGGACTGCCCTGCATGCCTTGATGCTGTTGTTCTGTATCCTGAGCTCAGTCTCAATTATTCTGACTTTATTAAACTTAAGATTTTAAATTTAAGAGTAAGTCTCATCATTGACAGACCTGAACCTGGGAGGGAAACAACAAAGATTTTTCCCAACAGGGCCCAGGCCTTTACTGAATAAAATCATGCCCAATAATGTGTAACTGTTATGGGGTGAGCCTGGATGTCTGGATTTAGGTTTTGAATGCTTCAATATTTCTTCCAGGGTTACCATGGTCGAGTGGGAAAACCTACAAGAAGTCACACTTAACCCGGCCAAGATCATTCCCATAAAAGTTTTGAAGTAATGGGGTGAGACTGTTGGCCCAGGCCTTTACTAAATAAAATCATGCCCAGTAATGTGTTACTGTTAAGGGGTTAGTCTGTGTGCTTGGATGTCTGGACGTAGGCTTTGAATGCTTAAAAGTTTCTTCCAGGGTTACCACTGTCGAGTAAGAAAGCCTACGAGAAGTCACGCTTAACCCTGCCAAGATAATGCCCATAGACGTGTTATAGTAATGGGTGAGTTTTTGGTCCCAGGCCTTTACTGAATAAAATCATTCCCAGTAATGTCGTGCTGTTATGGGGTTAGTCTTGAGCCTGGATATCTGGACTTAGTTTTGGAAGTGTTAAAAATTTCTTCAGGGTTACCATGGTCGAGTGGGAAAGCCTACGAGAAGTCACACTTAACCCGGCCAAGATCATTCCTATAAAAGTTTTTTAGTAATGGGTTGAGTCTGTTGGCCCAGGCCTTTACTGAATAAAATCATGCCCAGTAATGTGTTACTGTTAAGGGGTTAGTCTGTGGGCTTGGATGTCTGGACGTAGGCTTTGAATGCTTAAAAGTTTCTTCCAGGGTTACCATTGACGAGTAAGAAAGCCTACGACAAGTCACGCTTAACCCTGCCAAGATCATGCCCATAAAAGTGTTATAGTAATGGGTTGAGTTTGTGGGCCCAGGCCTTAAAGAAAACTGTAATACAGGGCTTTTACTGAGTAAAATCATGCCCAGTAATGTGTTACTGTTAAGGGGTTAGTCTGTGTGGCTTGGATGTCTGGACGTAGGCTTTGAATGCTTAAAAGTTTCTTCCAGGGTTACCATGGTCGAGTGGGAAAACCTACGAGAAGTCACACTTAACTCCAGCCAAGATCATTCCCATGAAAGTGTCATAGTAATGGAGTGAGTTTGTGGGCCCAGGCCTTTACTGAATAAAATCATGCCCAGTAATGGTTTACTGTTATGGGGTTCGTCTGTGAGCCTGGATGTCTATATTTAGGTTTTGAACGCTTAAAAATTCTTCCAGTGTTACCATGGTATAGTGGGAAAGCCTACGAGAAGTCACACTTAACCCGGCCAAGATCATTCCCATAAAAGTTTTATAGTAATGGGGTGAGTCTGTTGGCCCAGGCCTTTACTGAATAAAATCATGCCCAGTAATGTGTTACTGTTAAGGGGTTAGTCTGTGTGCTTGGATGTCTGGACGTAGGCTTTGAATGCTTAAAAGTTTGTTCCAGGGTTACCACTGTCGAGTAAGAAAGCCTACGAGAAGTCACGCTTAACCCTGCCAAGCTCATGCCCATGAACGTGTTATAGTAATGGGTGAGTTTCTGGTCCCAGGCCTTTACTGAATAAATTTATTCCCAGTGTGGGGCCTTGATGAACAGACACGAACCATAAAAGGGGGAATCACTCTAGAACCAGGTCGAAAATTGCGCATCCTCCGCACCCAGAACCATAAAGGCAATCAAGATGGTCCACAGATTGATGCAGAGCGCCGCAAAGTCTACCAAACATTCTTGAGGGACTGTCGCTGCAGTGAGCTCGGCCAATCCGAGAGTACCCACGTCAAGATTGGGATGATTGAAAACGCAACATCTGGTCGACAGCGCGATAACCCGTTCTGTGCACTGACCTGGGACCAGTTCTACCAAGCCACCAAGTCAAAAGGTGATAAGACTCCCGCGGTGAATCAACGTGGTCAGGACAGCCTCACACTTTCAACCCCCCCCAGGGAGGTTTGCTCTGTCCCAACATACATTCCTTAAAAGCGCGCCTTTTTCCTTTTCGCTACAATAAAGGAACTGCCAGGACACACATAAAACTACTAAACGAACAATCTAAATGCTTTCCTTTCAAACAAATAAAGGTTCATCTGTAAATAACTGCTTCATAAATGTTTTGGGATGTATGTAGGAACCGCTATATACTCGTTAAATAATCCTCTAACAGAGAGCGTTCCATAAGCGCTAGATAATGCATGTTTGATATCAAATTGAAGCTTACGATGTTTCCAATATCGTGGTGAATGAATATGTGTGTTTGTGCAATGCACAACAGTGTATTCCACTTATAAGCTTTTGATAAGGAACAGAAGTGCAGAATGTCAATTCTAACTGGGATGAAGTATGCACGAAACCGAGTCGAAAGCAGGCGTGGACACGCCCCTTCCTTCGACCTCGGGATTGGACAACTGCCCAGGGCACGGACCAAAACTTGCACCTCAAAACGCAGGAACAGAGCTCTCTGAGTTGAGATGAGAAGAGTCGGAGTCGAGTCGAGAAGAACTTCTTCGGAACCACAGGGAGTCGCAGAGAATTCGGGTCGCTGCAGGAATCGCCAAGGAAACGGAGAAACTTCGGAACTGGGAGAAGTTAGAAGACTCTGAACAAGAATGACCCGATACCCTCGACTCCGGTCCGCTCCGTCAAATCACTCCACGGACACTCACTGCCCTTTCCATAACCAACTCGGTTCATCCAAAGCGAACCACCAAGCTAGAGAGACTCCATTCGAACGGCCCGGGAAAGCCCCCACGTCATCCCAAGGACGAGCCTGACCAATCAGCAAGCCGGGATTTCCCCAGACAAGCCGTGTGGTAAAACTACCTTTTCATTTCTTGACTGAATCGGCGCAGACACATATAAGCAAGCTAAAACCTAACTTTGCTTTGTTGGTGCTCTTAGTGCGATCTCAGAACTAGCTAACAGACTTTGGACAGACAATTATCCATTTCCCTTCCAACCCGCGAATGTGTGTATGAATGCATGTGTGTGTGTGTGTTTATGTTTAGTCTTCTCAGTGTAGTCTTGTCAATTAGTAGGTACTGTTTAATACATTTTGTTTCATTATTACGAATTCTCGTTTGTGTGTTATGTAACTGGAAAGTCAAACTCATGCCCAGATCCGTTGTTACCTGCTCGAGGTAAAGCGAAGATCAGATAAACGAGTAAACAAGTCCAATTGATTTATTTTGCTGATCACAGAGTAAATTCATATTGGTAACATACATTTAAATTGCCCTAAAACGCTGGACGTATTAGGTGATTTAAAGGTATACTTGAATTGCATACCAACGTGAATCTTTTCAGATTCAATTCCCCAACTTGAATTGAGAGCTGATTCAAATGACAATTCATAATTATTAATTATAATTAAAAAAAAGGTTATAAACCCTACACCAGTAATGTCTTGCTGTTATGGGGTTAGTCTTGAGCCTGGATATCTGGACTTAGTTATTGAAATGTAAAAAATTTCTTCAAGGGTTACCATGGTCGAGTGGGAAAGCCTATGAGAAGTCACACTTAACCCGGCCGAGATCATGTCCATAATAGTGTTACAGTAATGGGATGAGACTGTGGGCCCAGGCCTTTACTGAATAAAATCATGTCCAGTAATGTGTTACTGTTATGGAGTTAGTCTGTGAGCCTGGATTTAGGTTTTGAATGCTTCAATATTTCTTCCAGGGTTACCATGGTCGAGTGGGAAAACCTACAAGACGTCACACTTAACCCGGCCAAGATCATGCCCATGAATGTGTTATAGTAATGGGGTGAGTTTGTTGGCCCATGCCTTAAAGAAAACCGTAATACAGGGCCTTTACTGAATAAAATCATGCCCAGTAATGTCTTGCTGTTATGGGGATAGGCTTGAGCCGGGATATCTGGACTTAGTTTTTGAAATGTTAAAAATGTCTTCCAGGGTTACCATGGTAGAGTGGGAAAGCCTACGAGAAGTCACACTTAACCCGGCCAAGATCATTCCTCTAAAAGTTTTATAGTAATGGGGTGAGTCTGTTGACCCAGGCCTTTACTGAGTAAAATCATGCCCAGTACTGTGTTATTGTTATGGGGTTAGTCTGTGAGCCTGGACGTAGGTTTTGAATGTTCAAATATTTGTTCCTGGGTTACCATGGTCGAGTGGATTAGCGTCCGAGAAGTCGCACTTAAACCGGCCAACATCGTTTGGATGTCTAGACTTAGGTTTGGAAAACTTAAAAACTTCTTCCAGGGTTACCATGGACGAATGGGAAAGCCTACGAGAAGTCACACTTAACCCGGCCAAGATCATGCCTCTAATAGTGTTATAGTAATGGAGTGAGTCTGCGGGCCCAGGCTCTTACTGAATAAAATCATGCCCAGTAATGTGTTACTGTTAAGGGGTTAGTCTGTGTGTTTGGATGTCTGGACGTAGGTTTTGAATGCTTAAAAGTTTCTTCCAGCGTTACCATGGTCGAGTGGGAAAGCCTACGAGAAGTCACACTTAACCCGGCCAAGATCACGCCTGTTACAGTAATGGGGTGAGTCTGTGAGCCCAGGCCTTTACTGAATAAAATCATGCCCAGTAACGTGTTACTGTTATGGGGTTAGTCTGTGAGCCTGGATGTCTGGATTTAGGTTTTGAATGCTTCAATATTTGTTCCAGGGTTACCATGGTCGAGTGGGAAATCCTACGAGAAGTCACGCTTAACCCAGCAGAGATCATGCCCATAAAAGTGTTATAGTAATGGGGTGAGTTTGTGGGCCCAGGCCTTTACTGAATAAAACCATGCCCAGTAATGTGTTACTGTTATGGGGTTAGTCTGTGAGCATGGATGTCTGGATTTAGGTTTTGAATGCTTTAATATTTGTTCCAGGGTTACCATGGTCGAGTGGGAAAACCTACGAGAAGTCACGCTTAACCCGGCCAAGATCATGCCCATAAAAGTGTTATATTAATGGGGTAAGTCTGTTGGTCCAGGCTTTAAAGAAAGTTGTAATACAGGGCCTTTAGTGAATAAAATCATGCCCAGTAATGTGTTCCTGTTATGGGGTTAGTCTGTGAGCCTGGATGTCTGGTTTTATGTTTTGAACGCTTTAAAATTCTTCCAGGGTTACCATGGTCGAGTGGGAAAGCATACGAGAAGTCACACTTATCCCGGCCAAGTTCATGCCCATAATAGTGTTATAGTAATGGGGTGAGTCTGTGGGCTCAGGCCTTTACTGAATAAAATCATGCCCAGTAATGTGTAACTGTTATGGGGTTAGTCTGTGAGCCTGGATGTCTCGACGTAGGTTTTAAACTTTCAAATATTTGTTCCAGGGTTACCATGGTCGTGTGGGAAAGCCTACTAGAAGTCACACTTAACCCGCCAAGATCATACCCCTAATAGTGTTAAAGTAATGGAGTGAGTCTGCTGGCCCAGGCCTTTACTGAATAAAATCATGCCCAGTAATGTGTTACTGTTAAGGGGTTAGTCTGTGTGCTTGGATGTCTGGACGTAGGTTTTGAATGCTTAAAAGTTTCTTCCAGGGTTACCATGGTCAAGTGGGGAAAGCCTACGAGAAGTCACACTTAACCCGCCAAGATCATGCCCAGAATAGTATTTGTAATAATGGGATGAGTTTGTGGGCCCAGGCCTTTACTGAATAAAATCATGCCCAGTAATGTGTTACTGTTATTGGGTTAGTCTGTGAGCCTGGATGTCTGGATCTAGGTTTTGAATGCTTAAAAATTTCTTCCAGGGTTACCATGGTCGAGTGGGAAAGCATACCAGAAGTCACACTTAACCCGGCAAAGATCATGCCCATAATAGTGTTATAGTAATGGGGTGAGTCTGTGGGTCCAGGCCTTTACTGAATAAAATCATGCCCAGTAATGTGTTACTGTTAGGGCCTCTGTGAGCCTGGATGTCTATATTTAGGTTTTGAACGCTTAAAAATTTCTTCCAGTGTTACCATGGTTGAGTGGGAAAGCATAAGAGAAGTCGCACTTAAACCGGCCAATATCGCCTGGAAGTCTAGACGTAGGTTTTGAACGCTTAAAAACTTCTTCCAGGGATACCATGGTTGAGTGGGAAAGCCTACGAGAAGTCACACTTAACCTGGCCAAGATCATTCCCATAAAAGTTTTATAGTAATGGGGTGAGTTTGTTGGCCCATGCCTTAAAGAAAACCGTAATACAGGGCCTTTACTGAATAAAATCATGCCCAGTAATGGTTTACTGTTATGGGGTTCGTCTGTGAGCCTGGATGTCTATATTTAGGTTTTGAACGCTTAAAAATTTCTTCCAGTGTTACCATGGTCGAGTGGGAAAACCTACGAGAAGTCACACTTAACCCGGCCAAGATCATTCCCATAAAAGTTTTATAGTAATGGGGTTAGTCTGTTGGCCCAGGCCTTTACTGAATAAAATCATGCCCAGTAATGTGTTACTGTTAAGGGGTTAGTCTGTGTGCTTGGATGTCTGGATTTAGGCTTTTGAATGCTTAAAATATTTCTTCCAGGGTTACCATGGTCGAGTAAGAAAGCCTTTGAGAAGTCACGCTTAACCCTGCCAAGATCATGCCCAAAAACGTGTTATAGTAATGGGTGAGTTTCTGGTCCCAGGCCTTTACTGAATAAAATCATTCCCAGTAATGTCTTGATGTTATGGGGTTGAGCCTGGATATTTGGACTTACTTTTTGAAATGTAAAAAATTTCCTCAAGGGTTACCATGGTCGAGTGGGAAAGCTTATGAGATGTCACACTTAACCCGGCCGAGATCATGCTCATAATAGTGATATAGTAATGGGATGAGTCTGTGGGCCCAGGCCTTTACTGAACAAATTCATGTACAGTAATGTGTTACTGTTATGGAGTTAGTATGTGAGCCTGGATGTCTGGTTTTAGGTTTTGAATGCTTCAATTTTTCTTCCAGGGTTACCATGGTCGAGTGGGAAAACCTACAAGACGTCACACTTAACCCGGCCAAGATCATGCCCATGAATGTGTTATAGTAATGGGGTGAGTTTGTTGGCCCATGCCTTAAAGAAAACCGTAATACAGGGCCTTTACTGAATAAAATCATGCCAAGTAATGTCTTGCTGTTATGGGGATAGCCTTGAGCCTGGATATCTGGACTTAGTTTTTGAAATGTTAAAAATTTCTTCCAGGGTTACCATAGTCGAGTGGGAAAGCATAAGAGAAGTCGCACTTAAACCGGCCAATATCGCCTGGAGGTCTAGACGTAGATTTTGAACGCTTAAAAACGTCTTCCAGGGATACCATGGTAAGTCGAGTGGGAAAACCTACAAGACGTCACACTTAACCCGGCCAAGATCATGCCCATGAATGTGTTATAGTAATGCGGTGAGTTTGTTGGCCCATGCCTTAAAGAAAACCGTAATACAGGGCCTTTATTGAATGAAATTATGCCCAATAATGTCTTGCTGTTATGGGGTTAGTCTTTAGCCTGGATATCTGGATTTAGTTTTTGAAGTGTTAAAAATTTCTTCCAGGGTTACCATGGTCGAGTGGGAAAGCCTACGAGAAGTCACACTTAACTCGGCCAAGATCATTCCCATAAAAGTTTTATAGTAATGGGGTGAGTCTGTTGGCCAAGGCCTTTACTGAATAAAATCATGCCCAGTAATGTGTTACTGTTAAGGGGTTAGTCTGTGTGCTTGGATGTCTGGACGAAGGCTTTGAATGCTTAAAAGTTTCTTCCAGGGCTACCACTGTCGAGTAAGAAAGCCTACGAGAAGTCACGCTTAACCCTGCCAAGATCATGCCCATAAACGTGTTATAGTAATGCGTGAGTTTCTGGTCCTAGGCCTTTACTGAATAAAATCATTCCCAGTAATGTCTTGCTGTTATGGGGTTAGTCTTGAGCCTGGATATCTGGATTTAGGTTTTGAATGCTTCAATATTTTGAAATGTAAAAAATTTCTTCAAGGGTTACCATGGTCGAGTGGGAAAGCCTACGAGAAGTCACACTTAACCCGGCCGAGATCATTCCCATAAAAGTTTTATAGTAATGGGGTGAGTCTGTTGGCCCAGGCCTTTACTGAATAAAATCATGCCCAGTAATGTGTTACTGTTAAGGGGTTAGTCTGTGTGCTTGGATGTCTGGACGTAGGCTTTGAATGCTTAATAGTTTCTTCAAGGGTTACCATGGTCGAGTGGGAAAGCCTATGAGAAGTCACACTTAACCCGGCCAAGATCATGCCCATAATAGTGTTATAGTAATGGGGTGAGTCTGTGGGCCCAGGCCTTTACTGAATAAAATCATGCCCAGTAATGGTTTGCTGTTATGGGGTTCGTCTGTGAGCTTGGATGTCTATATTTAGGTTTTGAACGCTTAAAAATTTCTTCCAGTGTTACCATGGTCGAGTGGGAAAACCTACGAGAAGTCACACTTAACCCAGCCAAGATCATTCCCATGAAAGTGTCATTTTAATGGGGTGAGTTTGTGGGCCCAGGCCTTAAAGAAAACTGTAATACAGGGCCTTTAGTGAATAAAATGATTCCCAGTAATGTGTTACTGTTATGGGATTAGTCCTGAGCCTGGATATCTGGATTTAGGTTTTGAAATGTTAAAAATTTCTTCAAGGGTTAACATGGTCGAGTGGGAAAGCCTATGAGAAGTCACACTTAACCCGGCCGAGATCATGCCCATAATAGTGCTATAGTAATGCGGTGAGTCTGTGGCCCAGGCCTTTAGTGAATAAAATCATGCCCAGTAATGTGTTACTGTTATGGGGTTAGTCTGTGAGCCTGGATGTCTGGATTTAGGTTTTGAATGCTTCAATATTTCTTCCAGGGTTACTAAGGTTGAGTGGGAAAACCTATTTAGAAGTCACACTTAACCCGGCCAAGATCATGCCCATGAAAGTGTCATAGTAATGGGGTGAGTTTGTGGGCCCAGGCCTTAAAGAAAACTGTAATACAGGGCTTTTAGTGAATAAAATCATGCCCAGTAATGTGTTCCTGTTATGGGGTTAGTCTGTGAGCCTGGATATCTGGATTTAGGTTTTGAACGCTTTAAAAATTTCTTCCAGGGTTAATATGGTCGAGTGGGAAAGCCTATGAGAAGTCGCACATAACTTGGCCAAGATCATGCCCATAATAGTTTTGTAGTAATGGGGTGAGTCTGTGGCCCAGGCCTTTACTGAATAAAATCATGCCCAGTAATGTGTTACTGTTATGGGTTTAGTCTATGAGCCTGGATGTCTGGATTTAGGTTTTGAACGCTTCAATATTTCTTCCAGGGTTATCATGGTCGAGTGGGAAAACCTACGAGAAGTCATGCTTAACCCGCCAAGATAATGCCCATAAAAGTGTTATAGTAATGGGGTGACTTTGTTGGCCCATGCCTTAAAAAAACTGTAATACAGGGCCTTTTAGTGAAAAAATCATGCCCAGTAATGTGTTACTGTTATGGGGTTAGTCTGTGAGCCTGGATGTCTGAATTTAGGTTTTGAACGCTTAAAAATTTCTTCCAGGGTTACCATGGTCGAGTGGGAAAGCTTACGAGAAGTCACACTTAACCCGCCAAGATCATGTCCATAAAATTGTGATAGTCATGGGGAGTTTGTAGGCCCAGGTCTTTACTGAATAAAGTCATGCCCAGTAATTTGTTACTGTTATAGGGTTAGTTTGTGAGGCTGGATGTCTGGACGTAGGTTTTGAATGCTTAAAAGTTTCTTCCAGGGTTACCATGGTCGAGTAAGAAAGCCTACGAGAAGTCATATTTAACTCAGCCAAGATCATGCCCATAAAAGTGTTATAGTAATGGGTTGAGTTTCTGGGTCCAGACCTCTATTGAATAAAGTCATACGCAGTAATATGTAGCTATTCTGGGGTTAGTCTGTGAGCCTGGATGTAGGTTTTGAACGCTCAAACATTTGTTCCAGGGTTACCATGGTCGAGTGGAAAAGCGCCCGAGAAAGTCTCTCTTAATCCGGCCAATATCATCTGGATGAAGTGTCTAGATGTCTGGACTTAGATTTTAAACGCTTAAAAATTTCTTCCAGGGTTACCATGGTCGAGCGGAAAGCCTCCGAGAAGTCTTGACCCAGCCAAGATCATGCCAAAAAAATGTTGTAGTAATGGGGAGTTTGTGGGCCCAAGCCTTAAAGAAAACTGTACTCCTGGGCCATTACTAAATAAAATCATGCCCAGTGATGTGTTACAGATATGGGGTTAGTCTGTGAGCCTGGGTGTAGGTTTTGAACGCTTACAAATTTCTTTTCTTTCATTGTTACTGTGGTCGAGCGGAAAAGTGTATGAGATCTCGCACTTTTCCTGGCCAATATCGCGTGGATGAAGCGCCTGGATGTCTGGGCTTAGGCTTTAAATGCTTAAAAATTTAATCGAGCGTGGCGGGGTCGAGTCAAAGGTTGTCACAGAATTTGCTCCTAACGTGGCCAATATCTGCTGGACGGCTCCTGGATGTTTGGACTTAGGTTTTAAACGCTACAAATTTCTTCCAGGGTTACCATGGTCGAGTGAAAACCGTCAAGAAGTTGAACTTAACTCGACAAGATTGCCTCAATGAAGCACCTGGATCTCTGGTGTTAGGTTTTGAACGCTTAAAAATTTTACCAGGATGGTGGGGGCGAGTGAAAAGTCGTCCGAGAAGTCGCATATGGATGCTTACACGCTTAAAAGTTTCTCCAGGGTTACCATGGTCGAGTGGGAAAGACACCAAGAAGTACCACTTATCACAGCCAAGACCGGCTAGATGAAGCGCCTGGATGTCTGGACTTAAGTTTTAAGCGGTTAATAATTTCTCCAGGCTTACCATGGTTGGAGTGGAAAAGCCTCCAAGAAGTCACACTGTATTTGTTTTAAGACAACAATTAATTAATACGATTTTAACAAATGCTCTTTGTTCTGTGTCCTTTGCTCTTCTTTATTTGGTTGTATCTCTTGTGTTAAAGAATGAATACTGCCAAAAAAATGTTTTATCAAAATGAAGGAAGTGTCTTACAAACTACTTTATAGAATTTATTACATTTGGAAATATTTAAGCTTAACATTTTGTATAGCTGTCAACTTTGGTAAACAAAAGAAAACTATTTAGCATCTTTCTTTTCTCATTTACTCAAGATTGTTATGGAAAGGTTTGGAATTGTGTATTAATAGAAAATTGAGTTTATGAAAGAAATGTGTATCAACAGTATATGTACAGTGTGGCCAAAGGTTTTGAGAATGACATAAATATTGGAAATTGGAAAAGTTGTTGCTTAAGTTTTTGTAATAGCAATTTGCATATACTCCAGAATGTTATGAAGAGTGATCAGATGGATTGCATAGTCCTTCTTTGCCATGAAAATGAACTTAAACCTGAAAAAAACTTTCCACTGCATTTCATTGCTGTCATTAAACGACCTGCTGAGATCATTTCAGTAAACGTCTTGTTAACTCAGGTGAGAATGTTGAAGAGCACAAGGCTGAGATCATTATGTCAGGCTGATTGGGTTAGAATGACAGACTTGACATGTTAAAAGGAGGGTGATGCTTGAAATCATCGCTCTTCCATTGTTAACCATGGTAACGCTGCGGCAGCCATCATTGCGCTGTATAAAAATGGCTTCACAGGCAAGGATATTGTGGCTACTAAGATTGCACCGAGAAAAGGTGAGCGCTACCATCAGTCCTGTGTCATGCCAACAGTAAAGCATCCTGAGACCATTCATGTGAGAGGTTGCTTCTCATCCAAGGGAGGGGTTCACTCACAAATTTGCCCAAAAATACAGCCATGAATAAAGAACGGTACCAAAACACCCTCCAACAGCAGTTCTTCCAACAATCCAACAACAGTTTGGTGAAGAACAATGCATTTTTCAGCACGATGGAGCACCGTACAATAAGGCAAAAGTGATAACTATGGCTCGGGGACCAAAACGTTGAAATTTTTGCTCCATGGGCTGGAAACTCCCAGATCTTAATCCCATTGAGAACTTGTGGTCAATCCTAAAGAGGCGGGTGGACAAACAAAACCCACTACTTATGACAAACTCCAAGAAGTGATTATGAAAGAATGGGTTGCTATCAGTCAGGATTTGGCCCAGAAGTTGATTGAGAGCATGCTCAGTCGAATTGCAGAGGAACTGAAAGAAGAAGGTCAACAAAGCAAATAATGACTCTTGCATAAATGTCATTTAATTGTCGATTAAAGCCTTTGAAACGTATGAAGTGCTTGTAATTACACTTCAGTACATCACAGAAACAACTGAAACAAAGATCTAAAAGCAGTTTAACAGCAAACATTGTAAAAACTAATAATTGTGTCATTTTCAAAACTTTTGGCCACAACTGTATAATTAATCAGGATTAAGTTCATCAGGGTCACCCATTTTGATTGAATGTCGTTTTGAGGATGTACTGAATCAATCATGTGACCCTGTATAAGGAATCAACCATGTGTTTTTAACCCTGGAAAAAAATTCTACTAATATTATTCTTATTAAACAGTTTATTTACTTCATTTATACAAACATACATAAAATAAAAATGTACGTTGTAGAAACCTGTGTGTGTGTGAGAGTGTATATATGTGTGTGTGTGTGTGTGTGTGTGTGTGTGTGTGTGTGTGTGTGTGTGTGTGTGTGTGTGCTTGCTTCAAGATATCAAACATATACTTGGGTTGTCTTTCAGTTTTTTTATATTAATTTGTTCTTGAATCATTCAGTAATCATTTGACCTTTATATTATAGAGTGAAAACATGGGGCAAAGGATGATGGATGATTTAAATCAAGCATGATTTTATTCAAACTGAGCTAACATGTAAAATATGAAGCTAACGTATGAAAGTTATTCCTATGTTTAAAAATAAATGAGAAAAAAAATCAAGGTGGATATTTCTGAGATGCTAAAACAGCATGAACTATCAATGATTCATCTAAATCAGCTTTAGTAGTACTCCATTAGGTTCATTTATTTACAGTGAAGCTCATTTTGATTGGTTGACTTTCCACTTCCTCTTCAGTGATCATGTGTGCACGGTTCTGGACAGGAGATGAAACGCCTCTTCTCTGGACAGGTGACCATTGTCTGGAAATCCTTCATCAGCGAGATCACGAGGGGCATGTGGCTCACCAAGAAGCTTCTGAAGACATGAACACTACGAGTCCTACAAAGAGAAGCAGACACATCACAAGTTAAGAGACTCAGACACTGAAACACGGCACATACTGTACAATGAGAACAGAACAGGAAACGGTTTTAGTTGGGTTTAACATGAGAAGGTTGTGTTCTCCTCCATCTACAGGATGGAGATCTGTAGCTCTCGGGCCTCACACACACTGATACTGATAAACATACTAGTGAGTCAACAAACAACTGTTAGCTTGCTGGGATATAGGTGGTTTCATCGGGCACACACACCTGGCCTGAAGTTAACGTCGGGTTTTAATTTTTTTGTAGTTTTTTGTTGGAACAGTGAACACTGCCAGGGTATTTATTTTTTAACTTATAAGAGGACAATAATGCAAAAGGAATACCAAATTCTTGTTTTCAATGTAAAAATACTGCAACATTTTCAAAAATTCAAAAACAATGGACTTGTAAAAAGCCCCGAAATAATCATTTGTAAGAAAGCGCCTCAGAGCCAGTAAACGCTATGAGAAGAGTGACTGTACATCTTAAAATAGCACCATGCATGGTTGTTTGTCCGCACCCAAACTATCCACTGCGGCCAAAGCACAATAAACTCCTTTTCCAAGACCCTTGGCTTAAGTAAGTGAGGGCTTCTGGGAATCCATGCTCTAGTCTCATGAGACCAAGTTAATCGTTTCAGATCTGACAGCATCTAAAATGTTCTGGTGTCACAAGAGGAGGCATACAGTGAGAAGTGTCTGGTTTCCACAGTGAACTTCAGGGTAGTAAAGCTCTTCTGTAGGGACGTATGAGAGCTGAAGGCGTGAGAGAGTTAGGCTTTATCAACCACTGTGTGATATAATACAAAACCTCAACTCTCCCCAAACCAGAAACTCTCCCCATTAAAGACCAGGTCGTTTAAGAAGGAGTTAAACAGGACAGATGTAACAGTTTGTAATAAAATTTTACATTCAGTATATACATAGAGTTATGGAGGACATATTAAGTACTAAAATATCACACCTTGTTGAATTAAATCTAGGTTGTACTCATTTCCAAATCCTATATTGAAATAAAATGGGCTAATTTTACAGCTATTAATAGCATATATTTCTCTGTTTTTATTAAGAATATGTTTAATACCTTAATACTTGCCATCTATTAACTAATAAGAGGTTATTAAACAGACAGTTTACTAAAACTCTAATGACATGTAGCTGAAAAGTTGCTTACTGATCGTGGAATGCCTAAAGTGGACTGTCAAATGTTGTCTAACTCAATGTTTGTAGGTATGTTAAAAGGAATATGGTTCACTGATTATTATTTACTGAATAAATACTTTGTATTCAGCTTCTGGTCAACCAGAAAATTAGTTTTCTTTGAATCAGTGAGCCTGAAATGACTAATTTATGTTGTTATGAATCCAAACTATAAATCAAGTAATTTCTGTTAAATAATATAAATAACTGTTAAAATATGTCTTTCTAGGCAATTTGTATTCTACTGTATGTGCAAAACCAGTTGCAGGACGTATTGAACTAAATATTTTAGCTTGTTTATTTCTATTTATTTGGTTAATTTTTTTACCCTGATAATTTGCACAGATGTTGTGCAG
>NW_025048688.1:0-92130 GCF_018831695.1 Puntigrus tetrazona
TTTAGTTAATACCCATTGACCAGCTGCAGGTACTTAGACCACCCTTAATGGAACAGTTTTGTGTTTTTCCATTTGGAAAAGTTAAAATTATGCCCTCTGGGCTACACAGAATTTTCACCCCCCAATTTTACTAACAGGTCTCGTCGGGAGCAGAGCAGAGAGGCACACTGGCAAAGCATAATAAAGTCCTTTCTCAACCATTCCAGCCTGATTGTATAGAAGTAGGCCCCAGTGTCCACTAAGGCCTGTACTGGCTGTCTGTTGACCAGTATAGTTAGGTAGGGCTCAGCCTCAGCCCCCTTACAGGTTCTCTGTTGGTCTCGTCAATAATCCGCCTGGTCTGCCTGGCCCCAGACTGGGCTTTGTCTGGGCACCTGTTGGATTTGGTAGACCACGGGACATTTCTGGGGACACCTCTTCCTCTTCCCTGAGGCCCTCCTCTGACAGGAGCCCGTCCCGTGCAGGAGGTTGTCCCCGTCTATTCAGTGGGCAGTCTTTTCTCCAGTGATCACCTGCTCGCACAGATAACACCCCTGCTCTCTCCCTGGTCTCCGTAATTCCCCTATAATTTTGGTTTTCCCACCCATTTCCATAAGGTGGCCAGTCCGGCAGCAGGTCATATGGATAATCATATGGGCCCTGAGGCTGATAGTTTGCTGCCCTTGTGACACTTCCTGTCCCTTCATCCCCTGATTCATTACAGGCATTTGCATAGCTCCTCTCTAGGCTTCTTTTATTCTTTCTTTTTCTGCCCTTTATTTGCAATTTTAGTAGCTGTGTTTTCAGTTTTTCTACCTCAGAATCCTCCCTTTCTTGTTTTTCCATGGCTTTGTCTACATAGTAAATGAAATACCTGGCCCATGTCTCTCCACTACCCCACACATTTCTGGACTGTTTTCTACTTGTTGTTTTGCTTTTTCTGGAACTCCCTTCACTACTGCCTGCCTGTAAAACTCTTTACAGATGTCACTGCAATCTGGGTGCTGCCCTGTCCTTTCTTCCCATTCAGCTTCTGTCCTATGCAGATATGCTGATGCAGATTCTTCTGCTCCTATCTTAAATTTTATAGATTGATAAGTCATTTTTGGTGTTGGATATAGGTTTGTAAGAGCCCTGCTTATTTGGGTAATTACTTTGGACAGTGGTTTCTCATTGGCCATGTCTTCTATTCTAGCTTCATCCTCTAAAGTAGTCATCTGGGTTCTGGTAAGCAGATGTCCCATTAGAGGCCCCTAAAGTCCCTATTGCTAGTTCATTACCATGGGTTAATGTGGTGAGTTTATTTAACCATCTCATTCCTCCCTTAGTTAGATCTGGCAATTTCTGCAGTACTGCATTCATGTCTGCATTTCCCCATGGTCTATACTCTGGATTCTGTTGTCCTCCTATCCTGTACAGTGGATACTGGGTTGGGTATGTTGTTCTAACCCCCCATGTCTTTCTTTAAATTTAAGGCTTGTAATAAGGTTGCTCCTGAGGCACCTCCTTCTCCTTTGTGTGGGCTGGTAGCTGTACCAGCCTCTGTTGGGCCTGTGCCGCCTGTTTAGAACCCCAGTCTATGTCAGCTCATATCCAGTGATTGTTACACTATCCTTTTCTTCCCCTGACCTTTAGCTAGGCTTAGCCCTTTCATTGAATCTTCCCTACATTCTTCTCTGATTTCCTTTCCCTTCTTTCGAGTTCTGTCCTCAGCATTCTGACATTTTCCTCCTCATGTATACTTTCTCCTCCATACAGACTACCTACTCTGCTTCCACATGCTGCCTCCTCCTTATCCACACCCGTCAGTCTCTTCCTTTCTCCAGTCAGCTGCCCTCACGTGTCGCTCTAATTCCACTACTTCCTGAGTTCTCTGAAGTATTTCTCTGTCTAAACTACTGTTAATGATTGAACTCATGGGTTGTTTTGTCAGTTCTTCATTTATTAGCTCTCTTACTCTTTTTCTTCTTCTAACCTAGCCTCCTCACTTTGTTCTACCTCAACTGTTCCTCCTGTCAGAACAAACCTTCCATTTTATTTGCCTGTTTGGTTGTCGTGGACACTTCCTGCCACAACATGCATCACAGGCAGCATTAAAGGAGCGGAAGGGACTTTTCTGCATAAGGGGGCCTAGGTTTTTCTTCTTCTGATTGTTTCTCATTAATAGCTGCAATTTTTACCCTGCAGACCATAACACTTTTTATTCTGCTCCATATTCTAGTCTGATAGGCCTTTTCTTTCACCTCTTTTTCTAATTTCCTTTAGTAAAAAATGTTGCAGCTTGCCTGTTCCGCACCCGCCATTTTATGCTCTTTGTCTGCTCTTTCTTCTTCTCTCATTATGGCCTTTAATAGTTCCCTTTGTTCTCAGTGGAATTGTCCCACCCATTAATACACTCTAATTGCTTCCATGCCTTTTCTAATTCTCTTGTCACCCCTTGGTTTTTCTTTAATTTCAGCCTGTGCCAACATTTGTCTACTCAATTTATCCCATACTTCCTTATAGGTAGTCATTTTATCAGTTTATATTTTACCCTAGTCCAATTACACTTCTCACAATTTGGATTATGACCAAACAGTCTGCACCATCAGGTTATTGGGGTGTTTGTATGTCTAACTTTTCTATGCTTCCCTATGGGTACTAATTGGCTTTTATTATATAATCTAACACCACCTATTTTCCCAGGATTAATGTCCTTAATACAGAAACCACTGTGTGTGTACTGCTTCTTTCACTCTTGTTTTATTTTTGTCATTCAGTGTCCCAATCTCTTGGGCTCATACATTCAGCTTTCTCCGCACTTGAGGCCAAACCCTCGCGTCCGTTCCTACCGGGTCACACTTAAGTGACGGTCCAGAGAGGGTGCGCGACAATTTGGTCTCAAAATGCTCACTCCACACAATTTTATTCAGTAAAGGACTGGGCCCACAGACTCATCCCATTACTATAACACTATTATGGGCATGATCTTGGCCGGGTTATTTGTGACTGCTCGTATGCTTTCCCACTCTGACCATGGTAACCCTGGAAGAAATATTGAAGCAATCAAAACCTAAATCCAGACATCCAGGCTCACAGACTAACCCCATAACAGTTACACATTACAGGGCATGATTTTATTCAGTAAAGGCCTGGGCCCACAGACTCACCCCATTACTATAACACTATATATGGGCATGATCTTGGCAGGGTTATTTGTGACTTCTCGTATGCTTTCCCACTCGACCATGGTAAACCTGGTACAAATATTTGAGCGTTCAAAACCTACATCCAGACATCCTGGCTCATAGATTAACCCCATAACAACTACACATTACTGCGTATGACTTTATTCAGAAAAGGCCTGGGACCAGAAACTCAACCCATTACTATAACACTTTTATGGGCATGATCTTGGCGGGTTAAGTGTGACTCTCGTGAGGCTTTCCCACTCGACCATGGTAACCCTGGAAGAAATTTTTAAGGGTTCAAAACCTAAATCCAGACATCCAGGCTCACAGACTAACTTAATAACAGTAACACATTACTGGGCACGATTTTATTCAGTAAAGGCCCTTTATTACAGTTTTCTTTAAGGCATGGGTCCACAAACTGACCCCATTACTATGATACTTTCATGGGCATGATCTTGGCCGGGTTAAGTGTGACTTCTCGTAGGTTTTTCCCACTCGACCATGGTAACCCTGGAAGAAATATTGAAGCATTCAAAACCTAAATCCAGACATCCAGGCTCACAGACTAACCCCATAACAGTTACACATTACAGGGCATGATTTTATTCAGTAAAGGCCTGGGCCCACAGACTCACCCCATTACTATAACACTATTATGGGCATGATCTTGGCCGGGTTATTTGTGACTTCTCGTATGCTTTCCCACTCGACCATGGTAAACCTGGTACAAATATTTGAGCATTCAAAACCTACATCTAGACATCCTGGCTCACAGATTATCCCCATAACAACTACACATTACTGCGTATGACTTTATTCAGAAAAGGCCTGGGACCAGAAACTCAACCCATTACTATAACACTTTTATGGGCATGATCTTGGCGGGTTAAGTGTGACTTCTCGTAGGCTTTCCCACTCGACCATGGTAACCCTGGAAGAAATTTTTAAGGGTTCAAAACCTAAATCCAGACACCCAGGCTCACAAACTAACCCAATAACAGTAACACATTACTGGGCATGATTTTATTCAGTAAAGGCCCTTTATTACAGTTTTCTTTAAGGCATGGGTCCACAAACTCACCCCATTACTATGACACTTTCATGGGCATGATCTTAGCCGGGTTGAGTGTGACTTCTCGTAGGTTTTCCTACTCGACCATGGTAACCCTGGAAGAAACATTGAAGCATTCAAAACCTAAATCCAGACATCCAGGCTCACAGACTAACCCCATAACAGTTACACATTACAGGGCATGATTTTATTCAGTAAAGGCCTGGGCCACAGACTCACCCCATTACTATAACACTATTATGGGCATGATCTTGGCCGGGTTAAGTGTGACTTCTCGTATGCTTTCCCACTCGACCATCCTAACCCTGGAAGAAAAATTGAAGCATTCAAAACCTAAATCCAGACATCCAGGCTCACAGACTAACCCCATAACAGTTACACATTACTGGGCATGATTTTATTCAGTAAAGGCCTGGGCCCACAGACTCACCCCATTACTATAACACTGTTATGGGCATGATCTTGGCCGGGTTAAGTGTGACTTCTCGTATGCTTTCCCACTCGACCATGCTAACCCTGGAAGAAATATTGAAGCATTCAAAACCTAAATCCAGACATCCAGGCTCACAGACTAACCCCATAACAGTTACTGGGCATGATTTTATTCAGTAAAGGCCTGGGCCCAGAGCCACACCCCACCACTATAACACTATTATGAGCATGACCTTGGCCGGGTTAAGTGTGACTTCTCGTAGGCTTTCCCACTCGACCATGGTAACCCTGGAAGAAATTTTTAACATTTCAAATACTAAGTCCAGATATCCAAGCCCAAGACTATCCCCAAAACAGCGAGACATTACTAGGCATGATTTTATTCAGTAAAGGCCTGGGCCCACAAACTCACCCCATTACTATGACACTTTCATGGGCATGATCTTGGCCGGTTAAGTGTGACTTCTCGTAGGTTTTCCACTCGACCATGGTGACCCTGGAAGAAATTTTTAAGCGTTCAAAACCTAAGTCCAGACATCTAGGCGCTTCATCCAGGCGATATTTGCGGTTTAAGTGCGACTTCTCGGGCGCTATTCCACTCGACCATGGTAACCGTGGAACAAATTTTTAAGCGTTCAAAACCTAGATCCAGACATCCAGGCTCACAGACTAACCCCATAACAGTAACACATTACTGGGCATGATTTTATTCAGTAAAGGCCTGGGCCCACAGACTCACTCCATTACTTTAACACTATTAGGGGCATGATCTTGGCCGGGTTAAGTGTGACTTCTCGTAGGCTTTCCCACTCGACCATGGTAACCCTGGAAGTTTTTAAGCGTTCAAAACCTACGGCCAGACATCCAGGCGATATTGGCCAGTTTAAGTGCGACTTCTCGGACTCTAATCCACTCGACCATGGTAACCCTGGAACAAATATTTGAACGTTCAAAACCTACGTCGAGACATCCAGGCTCACAGACTAACCCCATAACAGTAACACATTCACGGGGCATGATTTTATTCAGTAAGGGCCCTGTATTACAGTTTTCTTTAAGGCCTGGGCCACAAACTCACCCCATTACTATGACACTTTAATGGGCATGATCTTGGCGGGATAAGTGCGACTTCTCGGACGCTAATCCACTCGACCATGGTAACCCTGGAACAAATTTTTAAGCGTTCAAAACCTAGATCCAGACATCCAGGCTCACAGACTAACCCCATAACAGTAACACATTACTGGGCATGATTTTATTCAGTAAAGCCCTGGGCCCACAGACTCACCCCATTACTATAACAGGCGTGATCTTGGCCGGGTTAAGTGTGACTTCTCGTAGGTTTTCCCACTCGACCATGATAACCCTGGAAGAAGTTTTTAAGCGTTCAAAACCTACGCCAAGACATCCAGGCGATATTGGCCAGTTTAAGTGCGACTTCTCGGACGCTAATCCACTCGACCATGGTAACCCTGGAACAAATATTTGAACGTTCAAAACCTACGTCCGAGACATCCAGGCTCACAGACAAACCCCATAACAGTAACACATTACGGGGCATGATTTTATTCAGTAAGGGCCCTGTATTACAGTTTTCTTTAAGGCCTGGGCCCACAAACTCACCCCATTACTATGACACTTTAATGGGCATGATCTTGGCCGGGTTAAGTGTGACTTCTCGTAGGTTTTCACTCGACCATGGTGACCCTGGAAGAAATTTTTAAGCGTTCAAAACCTAAGTCCAGACATCTAGGCGCTTCATCCAGGCGATATTTGCGGTTTAAGTGCGACTTCTCGTCACGCTAATCCACTCGACCATGGTAACCCTGGAACAAATTTTTTAAGCGTTCAAAACCTAGATCCAGACATCCAGGCTCACAGACTAACCCCATAACAGTTACACATTACAGAGCATGATTTTATTCAGTAAAGGCCTGGGCCCACAGACTCACCCCATTACTATAACACTTTTATTGGCATGATCTCGGCGGGTTAAGTGTGACTTCTCATAGGCTTTCCCACTCGACCATGGTAACCCTTGAAGAAAATTTTTACATTTCAAAAACTAAGTCTAGATATCCAGGCTCAAGACTAACCCCATAACAGCAAGACATTACTGGGAATGATTTTATTCACTAAAGGCCCTGTATTACAGTTTTCTTTAAGGCTTGGGCCCACAAACTCACTCCATTACTATAAAAGTATTAGGGGCATGATCTTGGCCGGGATAATTGTGACTTCTCATAGGTTTTCCCACTCGACCATATTAACCCTGGACGAATTTTTAAGCGTTCAAAAAAACTAAATCCAGACATCCAGGCGATATTGGCCAGTTTAAGTGCGACTTCTCGGACGCTAATCCACTCGACCATGGTAACCCTGGAAAAAATATTTGAACGTTCAAAACCTACGTCGAGACATCCAGGCTCACAGACTAACCCCATAACAGTAACACATTACGGGGGCATGGGCATGATTTTATTCAGTAAAGGCCTGGGCCCACAGACTCACCCCATTACTATAACAGGCGTGATCTTGGCCGGGTTAAGTGTGACTTCTCATAGGTTTTTCCACTCGACCATGGTGACCCTGGAAGAAATTTTTAAGCGTTCAAAACCTAGATCCAGACATCCAGGCTCACAGACTAACCCCATAACAGTAACACATTACTGGGCATGATTTTATTCAGTAAAGGCCTGGGCCCACAGACTCACTCCATTACTTTAACATTATTAGGGGCATGATCTTGGCGGGTTAAGTGTGACTTCTCATAGACTTTCCCACTCGATCATGGTAACCCTGGAAGAAGTTTTTAAGCATTCAAAACCAACGCCCAGACATCCAGGCGATATTGGCCAGTTTAAGTGCGACTTCTCGGGACGCTAATCCACTCGACCATGGTAACCCTGGAACAAATATTTGAACGTTCAAAACCTACGTCGAGACATCCAGGCTCACAGACTAACCCCATAACAGGTTATACCCCATAACGGGCATGATTTTATTCAGTAAGGGCCCTGTATTACAGTTTTCTTTAAGGCCTGGGCCCACAAACTCACCCCATTACTATGACACTTTAATGGGCATGATCTTGGCGGGTTAAGTGTGACTTCTCGTAGGTTTTTCCACTCGACCATGGTGACCCTGGAAGAAATTTTTAAGCGTTCAAAACCTAAGTCCAGACATCTAGGCGCTTCATCCAGGCGATATTTTGCGGTTTAAGTGCGACTTCTCGGGACGCTAATCCACTCGACCATGGTAACCCTGGAACAAATTTTTAAGCGTTCAAAACCTAGATCCAGACATCCAGGCTCACAGACTAACCCCATAACAGTAACACATTACTGGGCATGATTTTATTCAGTAAAGCCCTGGGCCCACAGACTCACCCCATTACTATAACAGGCGTGATCTTGGCGGGTTAAGTGTGACTTCTCGGGTTTTCCCACTCGACCATGGTAACCCTGGAAGAAGTTTTTAAGCGTTCAAAACCTACGCCAAGACATCCAGGCAATATTGGCCAGTTTAAGTGCGACTTCTCGGACGCTAATCCACTCGACCATGGTAACCCTGGAAAAAATATTTGAAGCGTTCAAAACCTACGTCGAGACATCCAGGCTCACAGACTAACCCCATAACAGTAACTTATTACGGGGCATGATTTTATTCAGTAAGGGCCCTGTATTACAGTTTTCTTTAAGGCCTGGGCCCACAAACTCACCCCATTACTATGACACTTTAATGGGCATGATCTTGGCCGGGTTAACTGTGACTTCTCGTAGGTTTTTCCACTCGACCATGGTGACCCTGGAAGAAATTTTTAAGCGTTCAAAACCTAGATCCAGACATCCAGGCTCACAGACTAACCCCATAACAGTAACACATTACTGGGCATGATTTTTATCCAGTAAAGGCCTGGGCCACAGACTCACTCCATTACTTTAACACTATTAGGGGCATGATCTTGGCGGGTTAAGTGTGACTTCTCATAGGCTTTCCCACTCGATCATGGTAACCCTGGAAGAAGCTTTTAAGCGTTCAAAACCTACGTCCAGACATCCAGGCGATATTGGCCAGTTTAAGTGCGACTTCTCGGACGCTAATCCACTCGACCATGGTAACCCTGGAACAAATATTTGAACGTTCAAAACCTCGTCGAGACATCCAGGCTCACAGACTAACCCCATAACAGGTTATACCCATTAACGGGGCATGATTTTATTCAGTAAGGGCCCTGTATTACAGTTTTCTTTAAGGCCTGGGCCCACAAACTCACCCCATTACTATGACACTTTAATGGGCATGATCTTGGCCGGGTTAAGTGTGACTTCTCGTAGGTTTTTCCACTCGACCATGGTGACCCTGGAAGAAATTTTTAAGCGTTCAAAACCTAAGTCCAGACATCCAGGCGCTTCATCCAGGCGATATTTGCCGGTTTAAGTGCGACTTCTCGGACGCTAATCCACTCGACCATGGTAACCCTGGAACAAATTTTAAGCGTTCAAAACCTAGATCCAGACATCCAGGCTCACAGACTAACCCCATAACAGTAACACATTACTGGGCATGATTTTATTCAGTAAAGCCCTGGGCCCACAGACTCACCCCATTACTATAACAGGCGTGATCTTGGCCGGGTTAAGTGTGACTTCTCGTAGGTTTTCCCACTCGACCATGGTAACCCTGGAAGAAGTTTTTAAGCGTTCAAAACCTACGCCAAGACATCCAGGCAATATTGGCCAGTTTAAGTGCGACTTCTCGGACGCTAATCCACTCGACCATGGTAACCCTGGAAAAAATATTTGAACGTTCAAAACCTACGTCGAGACATCCAGGCTCACAGACTAACCCCATAACAGTAACACATTACGGGGCATGATTTTATTCAGTAAGGGCCCTGTATTACAGTTTTCTTTAAGGCCTGGGCCCACAAACTCACCCCATTACTATGACACTTTAATGGGCATGATCTTGGCCGGGTTAACTGTGACTTCTCGTAGGTTTTTCCACTCGACCATGGTGACCCTGGAAGAAATTTTTAAGCGTTCAAAACCTAGATCCAGACATCCAGGCTCACAGACTAACCCCATAACAGTAAACACATTACTGGGCATGATTTTATCCAGTAAAGGCCTGGGCCCACAGACTCACTCCATTACTTTAACACTATTAGGGCATGATCTTGGCGGGTTAAGTGTGACTTCTCGTAGGCTTTCCCACTCGATCATGGTAACCCTGGAAGAAGTTTTTAAGCGTTCAAAACCTACGCCCAGACATCCAGGCGATATTGGCCAGTTTAAGTGCGACTTCTCGGACGCTAATCCACTCGACCATGGTAACCCTGGAACAAATATTTGAACGTTCAAAACCTCGTCGAGACATCCAGGCTCACAGACTAACCCCATAACAGTAACACATTACGGGGCATGATTTTATTCAGTAAGGGCCCTGTATTACAGTTTTCTTTAAGGCCTGGGCCACAAACTCACCCCATTACTATGACACTTTAATGGGCATGATCTTGGCCGGGTTAAGTGTGACTTGCGTAGGTTTTTCCACTCGACCATGGTGACCCTGGAAGAAATTTTTAAGCGTTCAAAACCTAAGTCCAGACATCTAGGCGCTTCATCCAGGCTGATATTTGCCGGTTTAAGTGCGACTTCGGACGCTAATCCACTCGACCATGGTAACCCTGGAACAAATTTTTAAGCGTTCAAAACCTAGATCCAGACATTCAGGCTCACAGACTAACCCCATAACAGTAACACATTACTGGGCATGATTTTATTCAGTAAAGCCCTGGGCCCACAGACTCACCCCATTACTATAACAGGCGTGATCTTGGCGGGTTAAGTGTGACTCTCGTAGGTTTTCCCATTCGACCATGGTAACCCTGGAAGAAGTTTTTAAGCGTTCAAAACCTACGCCAAGACATCCAGGCGATATTGGCCAGTTTAAGTGCGACTTCTCGGACGCTAATCCACTCGACCATGGTAACCCTGGAAAAAATATTGAAGCATTCAAAACCTAAATCCAGACATCCAGGCTCACAGACTAACCCCATAACAGTTACACATTATTGGGGATGATTTTATTTAGTAAAGGCCTGGGCCCACAGACTCACCCCATTAGTATAACACTTTTATTGGCATGATCTCGGCCGGGTTAAGTGTGACTTCTCATAGGCTTTCCCACTCGACCATGGTAACCCTTGAAGAAATTTTTTACATTTCAAAAACTAAGTCTAGATATCCAGGCTCAAGACTAACCCCATAACAGCAAGACATTACTGGGAATGAATTTATTCACTAAAGGTCCTGTATTACAGTTTTCTTTAAGGCTTGGGCCCACAAACTCACTCCATTACTATAAAACTATTAGGGGCATGATCTTGGCCGGGATAATTGTGACTTCTCATAGGTTTTCCCACTCGACCATATTAACCCTGGACGAATTTTTTAAGCGTTCAAAAACTAAATCCAGACATCCAGTCGATATTGGCCAGTTTAAGTGCGACTTCTCGGACGCTAATCCACTCGACCATGGTAACCCTGGAACAAATTTTTAAGCGTTCAAAACCTAAGTCCAGACATCTAGGCACTTCATCCAGGCGATATTTGCCGGTTTAAGTGCGACTTCTCGGACGCTAATCCACTCGACCATGGTAACCCTGGAACAAATTTTTAAGCGTTCAAAACCTAGATCCAGACATCCAGGCTCACAGACTAACCCCATAACAGTAACACATTACTGGGCATGATTTTATTCAGTAAAGGCCTGGGCCCACAGACTCACCCCATTACTATAACACTATTATGGGCATGATCTTGGCCGGGTTAAGTGTGACTTCTCATAGGCTTTCCCACTCGACCATGGTAACCCTTGAAGAAACTATTAAGCATTCAAAGCCTACGTCCAGACATCCAAGCACACAGACTAACCCCTTAACAGTAACACATTACTGGGCATGATTTTATTCAGTAAAGGCCTGGGCCCACAAACTCACCCCATTATTACAACACTATTATGGGCATGATCTTGGCCGGGTTAAGTGTGACTTCTCGTAGGCTTTCTTACTCGACCATGGTAACCCTGGAAGAAACTTTTAAGCATTAAAAACCTGCGGCCAGACATCCAAGCACACAGACTAACCCAATAACAGTAACACATTAGTGGGCATGATTTTATTCAGTAAAGGCCTGGGCCCACAGACTCACCCCATTATTATAACACTATTATGGGCATGATATTGGCCGGGTTAAGTGTGAATTCTCGTATGCATTCACACTCGATCATGGTAACCCTGGAAAAAATATTGAAGCATTCAAAACCTAAATCAAGACATCCAGGCTCACAGACTAACCACATAACAGTTACACATTACTGGGCATGATTTTATTCAGTAAAGGCCTGGGCCCACAGACGCAAACCATTACTATAACAGGCGTGATCTTGGCTGGGTTAAGTGTGACTTCTCGTAGGATTTCCTACTCGACCATGGTAACCCTGGAAGAAGTTTTTAAGCGTTCAAAACCTAAATCCAGACATCCAGGCTCACAGACTAACCCAATAACAGTAACACATTACTGGGCATGATTTTATTAAGTAAAGGCCTGAGCCCGCAGACTCACTCCATTACTTTAACACTATTAGGGGCATGATCTTGGCGGATTAAGTGTGACTTCTCGTAGGCTTTCCCATTCAACCATGGTAACCTTGGAAGAAGTTTTTAAGCGTTCAAAACCTAAGTCCAGACATCCAGGCGATATTGGCCGGTTTAAGTGCGACTTCTCGGACGCTAATCCACTCGACCATGGTAACCCAGGAACAAATATTTGAACGTTCAAAACCTACGTCCAGACATCCAGGCTCACAGACTAACCCCATAAAAAATAACACATTACTGGGCATTATTTTATTCAGTAAAGGCCCTGTATTACAGTTTTCTTTAAGGCATGGGCCCACAAACTCACCCCATTACTATGACACTTTCACAGGCATGATCTTGGCCGGGTTAAGTGTGACTTCTCTTAGGTTTTTCCACTTGACCATGATAACCCTGGAAGAAATATTGAAGCATTCAAAACCTAAATCCAGACATCCAGACTAACCCCATAACAGTTACGCATTATTGGGCATGATTTTATTCAGTAAAGGCCTGGGCCCACAGACTCTCCCCATTAGTATAACACTTTTATTGGCATGATCTCGGCCGGGTTAAGTGTGACTTCTCATAGGCTTTCCCACTCGACCATGGTAACCCTTGAAGAACTTTTTTACATTTCAAAAACTAAGTCTACATATCCAGGCTCAAGACTAACCCCATAACAGCAAGACATTACTGGGAATGATTTTATTCACTAAAGGCCCTGTATTACAGTTTTCTTTAAGGCTTGGGCCCACAAACTCACTCCATTACTATAAAACTATTAGGGGCATGATCTTGGCCGGGATAATTGTGACTTCTCATAGGTTTTCCCACTCGACCATATTAACCCTGGACGAATTTTTTAAGCGTTCAAAAACTAAATCCAGACATCCAGGCTCACAGACTAACCCCATAACAGGAAAACATTACTGGGCATGATTTTATTCAGTAAGGGCCCTGTATTACAGTTTTCTTTAAGGCCTGGGCCCACAAACTCACCCCATTACTATGACACTTTAATGGGCATGATCTTGGCCGGGTTAAGTGTGACTTCTCGTAGGTTTTTCCACTCGACCATGGTGACCCTGGAAGAAATTTTTAAGCGTTCAAAACCTAAGTCCAGTCATCTAGGCGCTTCATCCAGGCGATATTTGCCGGTTTAAGTGCGACTTCTCGGACGCTAATCCACTCGACCATGGTAACCCTGGAACAAATTTTTTAAGCGTTCAAAACCTAGATCCAGACATCCAGGCTCACAGACTAACCCCGTAACAGTAACACATTACTGGGCATGATTTTATTCAGTAAAGGCCTGGGCCACAGACTCACTCCATTACTTTAACACTATTAGGGGCATCATCTTGGCTGGGTTAAGTGTGACTTCTCGTAGGCTTTTCCCACTCGAGCATGGTAACCCTGGAAGAAGTTTATAAGCGTTCAAAACCTACGCCCAGACATTCAGGCGATATTGGCCAGTTTAAGTGCGACTTCTCGGACCCTAATCCACTCGACCATGGTAACCCTGGAACAAATATTTGAACGTTCAAAACCTCGTCGAGACATCCAGGCTCACAGACTAACCCCATAACAGTAACACATTACGGGCATGATTTTATTCAGTAAGGGCCCTGTATTACAGTTTTCTTTAAGGCCTGGGCACACAAACTCACCCCATTACTATGACACTTTAATGGGCATGATCTTGGGCGGGTTAAGTGTGACTTCTTCGTAGGTTTTTCCACTCGACCATGGTGACCCTGGAAGAAACTTTTAAGCGTTCAAAACTTAAGTCCAGACATCCAGGCGCTTCATCCAGGCGATATTTGCGGTTTAAGTGCGACTTCTCGGACCCTAATCCACTCGACCATGGTAACCGTGGAACAAATTTTTAAGCGTTCAAAACCTAGATCCAGACATCCAGGCTCACAGACTAACCCCATAACAGTAACACATTACTGGGCATGATTTTATTCAGTAAAGGGCTGGGCCACAGACTCACTCCATTACTTTAACTCTATTAGGGGCATGAACTTGGCGGATTAAGTGTGACTTCTCGTAGGCTTTCCCATTCAACCATGGTAACCTTGGAAGAAGTTTTAAGCGTTCAAAACCTAAGTCCAGACATCCAGGCGATATTGGCCGGTTTAAGTGCGACTTCTCGGGACGCTAATCCACTCGACCATGGTAACCCAGGAACAAATATTTGAGCGTTCAAAACCTACGTCCAGACATCCAGGCTCACAGACTAACCCCATAAAAATAACACATTACTGGGCATTATTTTATTCAGTAAAGGCCCTGTATTACAGTTTTCTTTAAGGCATGGGCCCACAAACTCACCCCATTACTATGACACTTTCACAGGCATGATCTTGGCGGGTTAAGTGTGACTTCTCTTAGGTTTTTCCACTTGACCATGATAACCCTGGAAGAAATATTGAAGCATTCAAAACCTAAATCCAGACATCCAGACTAACCCCATAACAGTTACGCATTATTGGGCATGATTTTATTCAGTAAAGGCCTGGGCCCACAGACTCTCCCCATTAGTATAACACTTTTATTGGCATGATCTCGGCCGGGTTAAGTGTGACTTCTCATAGGCTTTCCCACTCGACCATGGTAACCCTTGAAGAACTTTTTTACATTTCAAAAACTAAGTCTACATATCCAGGCTCAAGACTAACCCCATAACAGCAAGACATTACTGGGAATGATTTTATTCACTAAAGGCCCTGTATTACAGTTTTCTTTAAGGCTTGGGCCCACAAACTCACTCCATTACTATAAAACTATTAGGGGCATGATCTTGGCCGGGATAATTGTGACTTCTCATAGGTTTTCCCACTCGACCATATTAACCCTGGACGAATTTTTTAAGCGTTCAAAAACTAAATCCAGACATCCAGGCTCACAGACTAACCCCATAACAGGAAAACATTACTGGGCATGATTTTATTCAGTAAGGGCCCTGTATTACAGTTTTCTTTAAGGCCTGGGCCCACAAACTCACCCCATTACTATGACACTTTAATGGGCATGATCTTGGCCGGTTAAGTGTGACTTCTCGTAGGTTTTTCCACTCGACCATGGTGACCCTGGAAGAAATTTTTAAGCGTTCAAAACCTAAGTCCAGTCATCTAGGCGCTTCATCCAGGCGATATTTGCGGTTTAAGTGCGACTTCTCGGACGCTAATCCACTCGACCATGGTAACCGTGGAACAAATTTTTTAAGCGTTCAAAACCTAGATCCAGACATCCAGGCTCACAGACTAACCCCATAACAGTAACACATTACTGGGCATGATTTTATTCAGTAAAGGGCTGGGCCACAGACTCACTCCATTACTTTAACTCTATTAGGGGCATGAACTTGGCGGGTTAAGTGTGACTTCGTAGGCTTTCCCACTCGACCATGGTAACCCTGGAAGAAGTTTTTAAGCGTTCAAAACCTACGCCCAGACATTCAGGCGATATTGGCCAGTTTAAGTGCGACTTCTCGGACGCTAATCCACTCGACCATGGTAACCCTGGAACAAATATTTGAACGTTCAAAACCTACGTCGAGACATCCAGGCTCACAGACTAACCCCATAACAGTAACACATTACAGGGCATGATTTTATTCAGTAAGGGCCCTGTATTACAGTTTCTTTAAGGCCTGGGCACACAAACTCACCCCATTACTATGACACTTTAATGGGCAGGATCTTGGCGGGTTAGTGTGACTTCTCGTAGGTTTTTCCACTCGACCATGGTGACCCTGAAAGAAACTTTTAAGCGTTCAAAACTTAAGTCCAGACATCCAGGCGCTTCGTCCAGGCGATATTTGCGGTTTAAGTGCGACTTCTCGGACGCTAATCCACTCGACCATGGTAACCCTGGAACAAATTTTTAAGCGTTCAAAACCTAGATCCAGACATCCAGGCTCACAGACTAACCCCATAACAGTAACACATTACTGGGCATGATTTTATTCAGTAAAGCCCTGGGCCCACAGACTCACCCCATTACTATAACAGGCTTGATCTTGGACGGGTTAAGTGTGACTTCTCGTAGGCTTTCCCCACTTGACCATGGTAACCCAGGAAGAAATTTTTAAGGGTTCAAAACCTAAATCCAGACATCCAGGCTCACAGACTAACCCAATAACAGTAACACATTACTGGGCATGATTTTATTCAGTAAAGGCCTGGGCCCACAAACTCACCCCATTATTACAACACTATTATGGGCATGATCTTGGCCGGGTTAAGTGTGACTTCTCGTAGGCTTTCTTACTCGACCATGGTAACCCTGGAAGAAACTTTTAAGCGTTCAAAACCTAGATCCAGACATCCAGGCTTACAGACTAACCCCATAACAGTAACACATTACTGGGCATGATTTTATTCAGTAAAGCCCTGGGCCCACAGACTCACCCCATTACTATAACAGGCGTGATCTTGGCCGGGTTATGTGACTTCTCGTAGGCTTTCCCACTCGACCATGGTAACCCTGGAAGAAGTTTTTAAGCGTTCAAAACCTACGCCCAGACATCCAGGCGATATTGGCCAGTTTAAGTGCCACTTCTCGGACGCTAATCCACTCGACCATGGTAACCCTGGAACAAATATTTGAAGCGTTCAAAACCTACGTCGAGACATCCAGGCTCACAGACTAACCCCATAACAGTAACACATTACGGGGCATGATTTTATTCAGTAAGGGCCCTGTATTACAGTTTTCTTTAAGGCCTGGGGCCCCACAACTCACCCCATTACTATGACACTTTAATGGGCATGATCTTGGCCGGTTAAGTGTGACTTCTCGTGAGGTTTTCCACTCGACCATGGTAACCCTGGAAGAAGTTTTTAAGCGTTCAAAACCTACATCCAGGCGATATTGGCCAGTTTAAGTGCGACTTCTCGGACGCTAATCCACTCGACCATGGTAACCCTGGAACAAATATTTGAACGTTCAAAACCTACGTCGAGACATCCAGGCTCATAGACTAACCCCATAAAAGTAACACATTACGGGGCATGATTTTATTCAGTAAAGCCCTGGGCCCACAGACTCACCCCATTACTATAACAGGCATGATCTTGGACGGGTTAAGTGTGACTTCTCTTAGGCTTTCCCACTCGACCATGGTAACCCTGGAAGAAGTTTTTAAGCATTCAAAACCTACGCCCAGACATCCAGGCGATATTGGCCAGTTTAAGTGCGACTTCTCGGACGCTAATCCACTCGACCATGGTAACCCTGGAACAAATATTTGAACGTTCAAAACCTACGTCGAGATATCCAGGCTCACAGACTAACCCCATAACAGTAACACATTACGGGGCATGATTTTATTCAGTAAGGACCCTGTATTACAGTTTTCTTTAAGGCCTGGGCCCACAAACTCACCCCATTACTATGACACTTTAATGGGCATGATCTTGGCCGGTTAAGTGTGACTTCTAGGTTTTTCCACTCGACCATGGTGACCCTGGAAGAAATTTTTAAGCGTTCAAAACCTAAGTCCAGACATCTAGGCGCTTCATCCAGGCGATATTTGCCGGTTTAAGTGCGACTTCTCGGACGCTAATCCACTCGACCATGGTAACCCTGGAACAAATTTTTAAGCATTCAAAACCTAGATCCAGACATCCAGGCTCACAGACTAACCCCATAACAGTAACACATTACTGGGCATGATTTTATTCAGTAAAGGCCTGGGCCCACAGACTCACTCCATTACTATAACACTATTAGGGGCATGATCTTGGCCGGGTTAAGTGTGACTTCTCGTAGGCTTTCCCACTTGACCATGGTAACCCTGGAAGAAATTTTTAAGGGTTCAAAACCTAAATCCAGACATCCAGGCTCACAGACTAACCCAATAACAGTAACACATTAGTGGGCATGATTTTTTCAGTAAAGGCCTGGGCCCACAAACTCACCCCATTTTTACAACACTATTATGGGCATGATCTTGGCAGGGTTAAGTGTGACTTCTCGTAGGCTTTCCCACTTGACCATGGTAACCCTGGAACAAATATTTGAGCGTTCAAAACCTACGTCCAGACATCCAAGCTCACAGATTAACCCCATAACAGCTACACATTACTGCGTATGACTTCATTCAGTAAAGGCCTGGGACCAGAAACTCAACCCATTACTATAACACTTTTATCGGCATGATCTTGGCAGGGTTAAGCGTGACTTCTCGTAGGCTTTCTTACCTGACAACGGTAACCCTGTAAGAAACTTTTAAGCATTCAAAGCCTGCGTCCAGACATCCAAGCACACAAACTAAACCCTTAACAGTAACACATTACTTGGCTTGATTTTATTCAGTAAAGTCCTGGGCCAATAGACTCACCCTATTACTATAAAACTTTTATGGGAATGATTTTGGCGGGTTAAGTGTGACTTCTCGTAGGCTTTCCCACTCGACCATGGTAACCCTGGAACAAATATTTAGACGTTCAAAACCTACGTCGAGACATCCAGGCTCACAGACTAACCCCATAACAGTTACACATTACTGGGCATAATTTTATTCAGTAAAGGCCTGAACCCACAGACTCACCCCATTACTATAACACTATTATGGGCATGATCTTGGCCGGGTTAAGTGTGACTTCTCGTGATGCTTTCCCACTAGACCATGGTAACCCTGGAAGAAATATTGAAGCATTCAATACCTAAATCCAGACATCCAGGTTCACAGACTAACCCCATAACAATTACACATTACTGGGCATGATTTTACTCAATAAAGGCCCTGTATTACAGTTTTCTTTAAGGCCTGGGTCCACAAACTCAATCCATTACTATAACACTTTTATGGGCATGATCTTGGCAGGGTTAAGCGTGACTTGTTGTAGGCTTTCTTACTCAACAATGGTAACCCTGGAAGAAACTTTTAAGCATTCAAAGCCTACGTCCATTCAAAAGACATCCAAGCACACAGACTAACCCCTTAACAGTAACACATTACTGGGCATGATTTTATTCAGTAAAGGCCTGGGCCCGTAGACTCACTCCATTACTATAACACTATTAGGGGGCATGATCTTGGCGGGTTAAGTGTGACTTCTCTTAGGCTTTCTCATTCGACCATGGTAACCCTGGAAGAAATATTGAAGCATTCAAAACCTAAATCCTGACATCCAGGCTCACAAACTAACCCCATAACATTTACACATTACTGGGCATGATTTTATTCACTAAAGACCCTGTATTACAGTTTTCTTAAAGGCCTGGGCACACAAACTCACCCCATTACTATGACACTTTCATGGGCATGATCTTGGCGGGTTAAGTGTGACTTCTCGTAGGTTTTCCCACTCGACCATGGTAACCCTGGAAGAAATATTGAAGCATTCAAAACCTAAATCCTGACATCCAGGCTCACAAACTAACCCCATAACATTTACACATTACTGGGCATGATTTTATTCACTAAAGACCCTGTATTACAGTTTTGTTAAAGGCCTGGGCCCACAAACTCACCCCATTATTACGAAACTTTCATGGGCATGATCTTGGCCGGGTTAAGTGTGACTTCTCGTAGGGTTTCCCACTCGACCATGGTAACCCTGGAAGAAATATTGAAGCATTCAAAACCTAAATCCAGACATCCAGGCTCACAGACTAACCCAATAACAGTAACATATTACTGGGCATGATTTTATTCAGTAAAGGCCTGGGCCCAAAAACTCACCCCATTACTATGACACTTTCATGGGCATGATCTTGGCCGGGTTAAGTGTGACTTCTCGTAGGCTTTCCCACTCAACCATGGTAACCCTGGTAGAAATTTTTAAGGGTTCAAAACCTAAATCCAGACATCCAGGCTCACAGACTAACCCAATAACAGTAACACATTACTGGGCATGATTTTATTCAGTAAAAGCCAGGGGCCACAAACTCACCCCATTATTACAACACTATTATGGGCATGATCTTGGCCGGGTTAAGTGTGACTTCTCGTAGGCTTTCTTACTCGACCATGGTAACCCTGGAAGAAACTTTTAAGCATTAAAAACCTGCGTCCAGACATCCAAGCACACAGACTATCCCCTTAACAGTAACACAATACTGGGCATGATTTTATTCAGTAAAGGCCTGGCCCGCAGACTCACTCCATTACTATAACACTATTAGAGGCATGATCTTGGCCGGGTTAAGTGTGACTTCTCGTAGGCTTTCCCATTCGACCATGGTAACCCTGGAAGAAATTTTTAAGGGTTCAAAACCTAAATCCAGACATCCAGGCTCACAGACTAACCCAATAACAGTAACACATTAGTGGGCATGATTTTTTTCAGTAAAGGCCTGGGCCCACAAACTCACCCCATTTTTACAACACTATTATGGGCATGATCTTGGCAGGGTTAAGTGTGACTTCTCGTAGGCTTTCCCACTTGACCATGGTAACCCTGGAACAAATATTTGAGCGTTCAAAACCTACGTCCAGACATCCAAGCTCACAGATTAACCCCATAACAGCTACACATTACTGCGTATGACTTCATTCAGTAAAGGCCTGGGACCAGAAACTCAACCCATTACTATAACACTTTTATCGGCATGATCTTGGCAGGGTTAAGCGTGACTTCTCGTAGGCTTTCTTACCTGACAACGGTAACCCTGGAAGAAACTTTTAAGCATTCAAAGCCTGCATCCAGACATCCAAGCACACAAACTAAACCCTTAACAGTAACACATTACTTGGCTTGATTTTATTCAGTAAAGTCCTGGGCCAATAGACTCACCCTATTACTATAAAACTTTTATGGGAATGATCTTGGCCGGGTTAAGTGTGACTTCTCGTAGGCTTTCCCACTCGACCATGGTAACCCTGGAACAAATATTTAGACGTTCAAAACCTACGTCGAGACATCCAGGCTCACAGACTAACCCCATAACAGTTACACATTACTGGGCATGATTTTATTCAGTAAAGGCCTGAACCCACAGACTCACCCCATTACTATAACACTATTATGGGCATGATCTTGGCCGGGTTAAGTGTGACTTCTCGTATGCTTTCCCACTAGACCATGGTAACCCTGGAAGAAATATTGAAGCATTCAATACCTAAATCCAGACATCCAGGTTCACAGACTAACCCCATAACAATTACACATTACTGGGCATGATTTTACTCAATAAAGACCCTGTATTACAGTTTTCTTTAAGGCCTGGGTCCACAAACTCAATCCATTACTATAACACTTTTATGGGCATGATCTTGGCAGGGTTAAGCGTGACTTGTTGTAGGCTTTCTTACTCAACAATGGTAACCCTGGAAGAAACTTTTAAGCATTCAAAGCCTACGTCCATTCAAAAGACATCCAAGCACACAGACTAACCCCTTAACAGTAACACATTACTGGGCATGATTTTATTCAGTAAAGGCCTGGGCCCGTAGATTCACTCCATTACTATAACACTATTAGGGGCATGATCTTGGCGGGGTAAGTGTGACTTCTCTTAGGCTTTCTCATTCGACCATGGTAACCCTGGAAGAAATATTGAAGCATTCAAAACCTAAATCCTGACATCCAGGCTCACAAACTAACCCCATAACATTTACACATTACTGGGCATGATTTTATTCACTAAAGACCCTGTATTACAGTTTTCTTAAAGGCCTGGGCACACAAACTCACCCCATTACTATGACACTTTCATGGGCATGATCTTGGCGGGTTAAGTGTGACTTCTCGAGGGTTTTCCCACTCGACCATGGTAACCCTGGAAGAAATATTGAAGCATTCAAAACCTAAATCCTGACATCCAGGCTCACAAACTAACCCCATAACATTTACACATTACTGGGCATGATTTTATTCACTAAAGACCCTGTATTACAGTTTTGTTAAAGGCCTGGGCCCACAAACTCACCCCATTATTACTGAAACTTTCATGGGCATGATCTTGGCGGGTTAAGTGTGACTTCTCGTAGGGTTTCCCACTCGACCATGGTAACCCTGGAAGAAATATTGAAGCATTCAAAACCTAAATCCAGACATCCAGGCTCACAGACTAACCCAATAACAGTAACATATTACTGGGCATGATTTTATTCAGTAAAGGCCTGGGCCCAAAAACTCACCCCATTACTATGACACTTTCATGGGCATGATCTTGGCGGGTTAAGTGTGACTTCTCGTAGGCTTTCCCACTCAACCATGGTAACCCTGGTAGAAATTTTAAGGGTTCAAAACCTAAATCCAGACATCCAGGCTCACAGACTAACCCAATAACAGTAACACATTACTGGGCATGATTTTATTCAGTAAAAGCCAGGGCCACAAACTCACCCCATTATTACAACACTATTATGGGCATGATCTTGGCGGGTTAAGTGTGACTTCTCGTAGGCTTTCTTACTCGACCATGGTAACCCTGGAAGAAACTTTTAAGCATTAAAACCTGCGTCCAGACATCAATCATTTTTCAATCAATCATTTTTATTTATATAGCGCTTTTAACAACACAGGTTGCATCAAAGCACTGTACAGTATAATGACAGGGATATATAGTGACGAGAGTGACCAATTTCTTATTAAATGCAGAGCGGTCTCTGTAGTCAATTCAACGATAGTCACTAGAAGTTAAGTGTCCCCAACCAAGCAAGCCAGAGGCGACAGCGGCAAGGAAACAAAACCCCATGCATATAGAATGGAGAAAAAAAAACCTTGGGAGAAACCAGACTCAGTTGGGGTCAGTTCTCCTCTGACCGGACGCCCAGCACTTAACCTCCAGTTCAATTTTAAACGCAGCTGTGTCAGGTAGTGTAAATGACTTAGTGTGTGCGTGTGTGTGTGTGCATCAGGATCTGGTGATCTGTCGACGGGCGCATCTAGGTTTTCTGGTCTCTGATGAACATAATCTCTGGGTGCTGATCCACCATCTAGTCTGGATACAAACTGTGAAAACAGATTGAGAAAGAAACAGGACTAATATTAGCGTAGATGCCATTCTTTTTACGATGTCACAAGTACATCGTATTTTAGGAAATAGTGTTCCCGGTTCCAGCAAATCTAAGTAATGCAGCCTAAAAATCCTTTTTAACGGATTTGAATAATAAAAAGGTGTGTTGGTGTGTTATGTGTAGGCTAAGTTAAAAGATGTGTCTTTAATCTAGATTTAAACTGGCAGAGTGTGTCTGCTTCCCGAACAGAGTTAGGGAGATTGTTCCAGAGTTTAGGTGCTAGATAGGAAAATGATCTGCCGCCCGCAGTTGATTTTGATATTCTAGGTATTATCAAATGGCCAGAGTTTTGAAGCACGCAGCGGACGTGCAGGACTATAATGTGATAAGAGCTCGCTCAAGTATTGAGGAGCTAAACCATTCAGGGCTTTATAGGTAATTAATAGGATTTTAAAATCTATTCGATGTTTGATAGGGAGCCAGTGCAGTGTTGACAGAACTGGGCTAATGTGATCATACTTCCTAGTTCTAGTAAGGACTCTGGCTGCTGCGTTTTGGACTAGCTGAAGTTTGTTTATTAAGCGTGCAGAACAACCACCCAATAAAGCATTGCAATAATCTAACCTTGAGGTCATAAACGCATGAATTAATATTTCTGCATTAGAGGTTGAAAGCATAGGTCGTAATTTAGATATATTTTTAAGATGGAAAAACGCAGTTTTACAGATGCTAGAAACATGATTTTCAAAGGAAAGATTGCGGTCAAACAGCACACCTAGGTTCCTAACTGATGATGAAGAATTAACAGAGCAGCCATCAAGTGATAGGCTGTGTTCTAGATTATTATATGTGGGGTTTTTAGGTCCAATTATTAGCACCTCTGTTTTTCAGAATTTAACATTAAGAAGTTACTCATCATCCAGCTTTTTATATCGACTATGCATTCTGTTAGATTCTCAATTTGGTGTGTATCACCAGGCTGCGCTGAAATATAGAGCTGAGTATCATCAGCATAGCAGTGAAAGCTAACACCATGACTCCTGATAATATCTCCCAGAGGTAACATGTAAAGGTTGAAAAGTAACGGTCCTAGCACTGAGCCTTGAGGAACTCCATATTTCACTTTTGATCGATATGATACCTCCTCATTTAATGCCACAAACTGATAGCGGTCAGATAGATATGATGTAAACCATGCTAAAGCGCTTCCTCTAATGCCAACATAGTTTTCTAGTCTATCCAAGAGAATGTTGTGATCGATAGTATCGAATGCTGCGCTAAGATCTAATAGCACTAATAACGAGATAAAACCACGATCAGATGATAGAAGCAGGTCATTAGTAACTCTAATGAGAGCAGTCTCAGTACTATGGTACGGTCTAAAACCTGATTGGAAATCCTCACAGACACCATTTTTTCTAAAAGGAATACAGTTGTGAGGATACTACCTTTTCTAGTATCTTTGACAGAAAAGGGAGATTAGAGATTGGTCTGTAATTTACTAAGTCTTTGGGATCAAGATGTGGTTTCTTAATGAGAGGTTTAACTACAGCCAGTTTAAAGGTTTTGGGAACATATCCTAATGACAATGATGAATTAATAATGTTCAAAATAGGATCTATGACTTCTGGAAGCAGATCTTTTAATAGTTTAGATGGAATAGGTCTAACATACATGTTGCTGGTTTAGATGATTTAACAAGTTTGTACAAGTCTTCTTCTCCTATAATAGAGAAAGAGTGTAATTTTTCCTTAGGGGATCTAAAGCTCATTATCTGATGTGAAACTGTAGTTGTGGCTGCATAGTTACAATTTTATCTCTGATGGTATCAATCTTAGAAGTAAAGAAATTCATGAACTCATTGCAGCTATACTCTTGGGGCATATTAGCACCTGCTGATGCTTTATTTTTTGTTAATTTAGTCACTGTACTGAATAAATACCGGGGGTTGTGTTTGTTTTCTTCTAAAAGGGATGAAAAATAATCAGATCTTGCTATTTTTAATGCTTTTCTGTATGACAGCATACTCTCCCGCCAGGCAATACGAAATACTTCTAATTTGGTTTTTCTCCACCTGCGCTCCATTTTCCGGGCTGCTCTCTTTAGGGTGCGTGTGTTGTCATTATACCATGGAGTCAGATTGTTTTCTTTTATCTTTTTTAAGTGCAAAGGAGCAACTGTATCTAAAGTGCTAGAAAAAAGAGAGTGCATAGTTTCTGTTACATCATCAAGTTTTTGCATCGTATTGGATGAACTAAGGAATTGAGATAAGTCAGGAAGGTTATTTAGAAAGCTTTCTTTTGTGGTGGAAGTGATGGTTCTACCATACTTGTAATAAGGTGCAGAGTTTACAGGTTTAACTATACAGAGTTCACACAAGACTAGATAGTGATCTGAAATGTCATCACTTTGCTGCAGTACTTCAACCATTTTAACATCTATTCCATGTGACAGTATTAGATCTAGAGTATGATTTTGACAATGAGTAGGTCCAGAGACGTGTTGTCTAACCCCAATGGAGTTTAAAATGTCTAAGAAAGCTGATCCTAATGAGTCTTTTCATTATCAACATGGATATTAAAATCGCCAACAATTAAGACTTTATCTGCGGCCAGTACTAACTCAGTTAGAAAATCAGCAAATTCTTTAATGAAATCTGTGCTGTGTCCTGGTGGCCTGTATACAGTAGCCAGTACAAACATGACAGAAGATTTATCACTAGCACATGATTCTGTAGATAATGTTATATGCAGCACCAAAACTTCAAATGAGTTATATTTAAAGCCTGCCCTCTGAGAAGTACTAAGAATATTGTTATAAATTGTAGCAACACCTCCCCCTCTACCTTTTAAACGTGGCTCATTTTTATAGAAATAATTTTGGGGGGTAGATTCATTTAGAGTAATATAATCATCTGGTTTTAGCCAGGTTTCTGTCAAACAAAGCAAATCTAGCTTCTGATCATTGATCAAATCATATACATAAAGTGCTTTTGTGGAAAGTGATCTAATATTTAGCGAGCCAAGTTTTATCGTTTGCTTATTTGAATTATAGGTAGTTTTAATTTGTTGGACATTAATTAAATTATTGCTTTTGATTAGGTTTGGACGTTCTCTGCATATTCTAATTCGGGGAACAGACACAGTCTCTATAGTGTGATATCTAGGTGAAAGAGTCTCTATGTGCTGAGAATTAACTGCCTTCTGTGACGTGAGGCAGCTAGCAGCAGTCGGTTTAGCCGGTCTGTCTGCTTCCTGACCTGGGCACTAGTTGGTCATGTTGGAGCTATAAGACTATATGCCATATTTCTAGATAGAAGAGCGGCACCACCCCAAGAGGGGTGAAGACCATCTCTTTTCAACAGGTCAGGTCTGCCCCAGAAACTCATCCAATTGTCTATAAAGCCTATGTTGTTCTGCGGGCACCACTTAGACATCCAGCCATTGAGACCCAGCAATCTGCTGTGAATCTCATCACCCGGTAAGCAGGAGGGGACCAGAGCAGATTACATTGTCCGACATCGTGCTTGCAAATTCACACACCTCTTTAATATTATTTTTAGTGATCTCCGACTGGCGAAGTCGAACATCATTAGCGCCGGCGTGAATAACAATCTTACGAAATTTACGTTTAGCATTAGCCAGCACTTTTAAATTTGACAAGATGTCAGGCGCTCTGGCTCCCGGTAAGCATTGGACTATGGTGGCTGGTGTCTCTATTTTCACGTTCCGTACAATAGAATCGCCAATTACTAGGGCACTTTGATCAGGTTTCTCAGTGGGTGCGTCACTGAGTGGGAGAACCTGTTTGATGTTCTGATCGGAACGGATGAGCGGTGTTTTGACCCGCGACTAGCCCGCCTCACGGTCACCCAATTGCCCTGCTGCACGGGCTCTGAAGCTGGAACCGAACAATGTACATGATTCACTGTACTAGTCGCATCCAAAGCAGTATCTACAGCCCTCGCATTCTTACTGTCCTCAATTAAAGTTTGGATACGTGTCTCTAATTCTAAAACCTTCTCTGTCAGCCTAGCTATTTCCCTGCATTTATCACACGTGAATCCCTGATCGCTAACAGAGAAGGACAAGCTATACATGTGACAGACAGTGCAAGTGACGATGCAGGAGAAGCCATTTACTCACCGTAAGGATTCACTTACCACTCTTGTTTTGATGAGCTTGTGAAAATGGAGCGAACGAGCGCGAGGAACAAATGAACAGGAGCGGAAAAAAAGCCCACAATCGCGCGAAAAAAGCGGGTGGGAGCGAAAGTGAATCGGCTAACGAGTACTAACTCACCGCGGAGTTTTAGATTAAAGCGAACGAACTAACAGCAGTCTAATTAGTTAGATTAATTTAATAGTATCAACGATATGTACACAGTTAAATTATATTTGATCGTTAGAGAAGAGGTGATAAATTGAAAGCGAAGCTACACGCAGCTACAAACAAACCAACCTCTCAGCAGACAGGAGCAATCGAGCCTCAGCAGCAGACATCCAAGCACACAGACTATCCCCTTAACAGTAACACAATACTGGGCATGATTTTATTCAGTAAAGGCCTGGGCCCGCAGACTCACTCCATTACTATAACACTATTAGAGGCATGATCTTGGCCGGGTTAAGTGTGACTTCTCGTAGGCTTTCCCATTCGACCATGGTAACCCTGGAAGAAATTTTTAAGGGTTCAAAACCTAAATCCAGACATCCAGGCTCACAGACTAACCCAATAACAGTAACACATTAGTGGGCATGATTTTTTCAGTAAAGGCCTGGGCCCACAAACTCACCCCATTTTTACAACACTATTATGGGCATGATCTTGGCAGGGTTAAGTGTGACTTCTCGTGAGGCTTTCCCACTTGACCATGGTAACCCTGGAACAAATATTTGAGCGTTCAAAACCTACGTCCAGACATCCAAGCTCACAGATTAACCCCATAACAGCTACACATTACTGCGTATGACTTCATTCAGTAAAGGCCTGGGACCAGAAACTCAACCCATTACTATAACACTTTTATCGGCATGATCTTGGCAGGGTTAAGCGTGACTTCTCAGAGGCTTTCTTACCTGACAACGGTAACCCTGGAAGAAACTTTTAAGCATTCAAAGCCTGCGTCCAGACATCCAAGCACACAAACTAAACCCTTAACAGTAACACATTACTTGGCTTGATTTTATTCAGTAAAGTTCTGGGCCAATAGACTCACCCTATTACTATAAAACTTTTATGGGAATGATCTTGGCGGGTTAAGTGTGACTTCTCGTTGGCTTTCCCACTCGACCATGGTAACCCTGGAACAAATATTTAGACGTTCAAAACCTACGCCGAGACATCCAGGCTCACAGACTAACCCCATAACAGTTACACATTACTGGGCACGATTTTATTCAGTAAAGGCCTGAACCCACAGACTCACCCCATTACTATAACACTATTATGGGCATGATCTTGGCCGGGTTAAGTGTGACTTCTCGTATGCTTTCCCACTAGACCATGGTAACCCTGGAAGAAATATTGAAGCATTCAATACCTAAATCCAGACATCCAGGTTCACAGACTAACCCCATAACAATTACACATTACTGGGCATGATTTTACTCAATAAATGCCCTGTATTACAGTTTTCTTTAGGGCCTGGGTCCACAAACTCAATCCATTACTATAACACTTTTATGGGAATGATCTTGGCAGGGTTAAGCGTGACTTGTTGTAGGCTTTCTTACTCAACAATGGTAACCCTGGAAGAAACTTTTAAGCATTCAAAGCCTACGTCCATTCAAAAGACATCCAAGCACACAGACTAACCCCTTAACAGTAACACATTACTGGGCATGATTTTATTCAGTAAAGGCCTGGGCCCGTAGACTCACTCCATTACTATAACACTATTAGGGGCATGATCTTGGCCGGGTTAAGTGTGACTTCTCTTAGGCTTTCTCATTCGACCATGGTAACCCTGGAAGAAATATTGAAGCATTCAAAACCTAAATCCTGACATCCGGGCTCACAAACTAACCCCATAACATTTACACATTACTGGGCATGATTTTATTCACTAAAGACCCTGTATTACAGTTTTGTTAAAGGCCTGGGCCCACAAACTCACCCCATTATTACTGAAACTTTCATGGGCATGATCTTGGCCGGGTTAAGTGTGACTTCTCGTAGGGTTTCCCACTCGACCATGGTAACCCTGGAAGAAATATTGAAGCATTCAAAACCTAAATCCAGACATCCAGGCTCACAGACTAACCCAATAACAGTAACATATTACTGGGCATGATTTTATTCAGTAAAGGCCTGGGCCCAAAAAACTCACCCCATTACTATGACACTTTCATGGGCATGATCTTGGCCGGGTTAAGTGTGACTTCTCGTAGGCTTTCCCACTCAACCATGGTAACCCTGGTAGAAATTTTTAAGGGTTCAAAACCTAAATCCAGACATCCAGGCTCACAGACTAACCCAATAACAGTAACACATTACTGGGCATGATTTTATTCAGTAAAAGCCAGGGGCCACAAACTCACCCCATTATTACAACACTATTATGGGCATGATCTTGGCCGGGTTAAGTGTGACTTCTCGTAGGCTTTCTTACTCGACCATGGTAACCCTGGAAGAAACTTTTAAGCATTAAAAACCTGCGTCCAGACATCCAAGCACACAGACTATCCCCTTAACAGTAACACAATACTGGGCATGATTTTATTCAGTAAAGGCCTGGGCCCGCAGACTCACTCCATTACTATAACACTATTAGAGGCATGATCTTGGCGGGTTAAGTGTGACTTCTCGAGGCGTTCCCATTCGACCATGGTAACCCTGGAAGAAGTTTTTAAGCGTTCAAAAAAAGTCCAGACATCCAGGCGATATTTGCCGGTTTAAGTGCGACTTCTCGGACGCTAATCCAGTCGACCATGGTAACCCTGGAACAAATATTTGAACGTTTAAAACCTACGTCGAGACATCCAGGCTCACAGACTAACCCCATAACAGTAACACATTACGGGCATGATTTTATTCAGTAAAGGCCCTGTATTACAGTTGTCTTTAAGGCCTGGGCCACAAACTCACCCCATTACTATGATACTTTAATGGGCATGATCTTGGCGGGTTAAGTGTGACTTCTCGTAGGTTTTTCCACTCGACCATGGTGACCCTGAAAGAAATTTTTAAGCGTCCAAAACCTAAGTCCAGACATCTAGGCTCTTCATCCAGGCGATATTTGCGGTTTAAGTGCGACTTCTCGGAGGGCGCTAATCCACTCGACCATGGTAACCCTGGAACAAATTTTTAAGCGTTCAAAACCTAGATCCAGAAATCCAGGCTCACAGACTAACCCCATAACAGTAACACATTACTGGGCATGATTTTATTCAGTAAAGGCCTGGGACCAGAAACTCAACCCATTACTATAACACTTTTTGGGCATGATCTTGGCAGGGTTAAGCGTGACTTGTCGTAGGCTTTCTTACTCGACAATGGTAACCCTGGAAGAAACTTTAAGCAATCAAAGCCTACGTCCAGAAATCCAAGCACACAGACTAACCCCTTAACAGTAACACATTACTGGGCATGATTTTATTAGGTAAAGGCCTGGGCCAACAGATTCACCCCATTACTATAAAACTTTTATGGGAATGATCTTGGCGGGTTAAGTGTGACTTCTCGTGAGGCTTTCCCACTCGACCATGGTAACCCTGGAAGTAGTTTTTAAGCGTTCAAAACCTACGTCCAGACACCCAGGATCACAGACTAATCCCATAACAATAACACATTACTGGGCATGATTTTATTCAGTAAAGGCCTGAACCCACAGACTCACCCCATTACTATAACACAATTATGGGCATGATCTTTGCCGGGTTAAGTGCGACTTCTCGTAGGCTTTCCCACTCGACCATGGTAACCCTGGAACAAATATTTAGATGTTCAAAATCTACGTCGAGACATCCAGGCTCACAGACTAACCCCATAACAGTTACACATTACTGGGCATGATTTTATTCAGTAAAGGCCTGAACCCACAGACTCACCCCATTACTATAACACTATTATGTGCATGATCTTGGCGGGTTAGTGTGACTTCTCGTAGGTTTTCCCACTCGACCATAGTAAACCTGGAAGAAATATTGAAGCATTCAAAACCTAAATCCAGACATCCAGGCTCACAGACTAACCCCATAACAGTTACAGATTACAGGGCATGATTTTATTCAGTAAAGGCCTGGACCCACAGACTCACCCCATTACTATAACACTATTATGGGCATGATGTTGGCCGGGTTAAATGTGACTTCTCGTATGATTTCCCACTCAACCATGGTAACCCTGGAAGAAATATTGACGCATTCAAAACCTAAATCCAGGTTCACAGACTAACCTCATAACATTTACACATTACTGGGCATGAATTTACTCAGTGAAGGCCCTGTATTACAGTTTTCTTTAAGGCCTGGGCCCACAAACTCAATCCATTACTATAACACTTTTATGGGCATGATCTTGGCAGGGTTAAGCGTGACTTGTCATAGGCTTTCTTACTCAACAATGGTAACCCTGGAAGAAACTTTTTAAGCATTCAAAGCCTACGTCCAGACATCCAAGCACTCAGCCTAACACCTTAACAGTAACACATTACTGGGCATGATTTTATTCAGTAAAGGCCTGAGCCCACAGACTCACCCCATTGCTATTACACTATTATGGGCATGATCTTGGCCGGGTTAAGTGTGACTTCTCGTAGGTTTTCCCACTCAACCATGGTAACCCTGGAAGAAATATTGAAGCATTCAAAACCTAAGTCCAGACATCCAGGTTCACAGACTAACCCCCATAACAGTTACACATTACAGGGCATGAGTTTATTCAGTAAAGGACTGGGCCCACAGACTCACCGCATTACTGTAACAGGCATGATATTGGCCGGGTTAAGTGTGACTTCTCGTGAGGCTTTTCCACTCGACCATGGTAACCCTGGAAGAAATTTTTAAAAAGCGTTCAAAACCTAAATCCAGACATCTAAGCTCACAGACTAACCCAATAACAGTAACACATTACCGGTCATGATTTTATTCAGTAAAGGCCTGGGGCCACAAACTCACCCCATTATTACAACACTATTATGGGCATGATCTTGGCCGGGTTAAGTGTGACTTCTCGTAGGCTTTTTTACTCGACCATGGTAACCCTGGAAGAAACTTTTAAGCATTCAAAGCCTACGTCCAGACCTCCAAGCACACAGACTAACCCTTTAACAGTAAACACATTACTGGGCATGATTTTTTCAGTAAAGGCCTGGGCCCACAGACTCACTCCATTACTACAACACTATCAGGGCATGATCTTGGCCGGGTTAAGTGTGTGACTTCTCGAGGCTTTCCCATTTGACCATGGTAACCTTAGAAGAAGTTTTTAAGCGTTCAAATCCTAAGTGCAGGCATTCAGGCGATATTGGCCGGTTTAAGTGCGACTCTCGGACGCTAATTCCACTCGACCATGGTAACCCTGGAACAAATTTTAAAGCGTTCAAAACCTAGATCCAGACATCCAGGCTCACAGACTAACCCCATAACAGTAACACATTACTGGGCATGATTTTATTCAGTAAAGCCCTGGGCCCACAGACTCACCCCATTACTATAACAGGCGTGATCTTGGCCGGGTTAAGTGTGACTTCTCGTAGGCTTTCCCACTCGACCATGGTAACCCTGGAAGAAGTTTTTAAGCGTTCAAAACCTACACCCAGACATCCAGGCGATATTGCCCAGTTTAAGTGCGACTTCTCGGACGCTAATCCACTCGACCATGGTAACCCTGGAACAAATATTTGAACGTTCAAAACCTACGTCGAGACATCCAGGCTCACAGACTAACCCCATAACAGTAACACATTACGGGCATGATTTTATTCAGTAAGGGCCCTGTATTACAGTTTTCTTTAAGGCCTGGGCCCAGAAACTCACCCCATTACTATGACACTTTTAGGGGCATGATCTTGGCGGGTTAAGTGTGACTCTCGTAGGCTTTCCCACTCGACCATGGTAACCCTGGAACAAATATTTGTGCGTTCAAAACCTACGTCCAGACATCCAAGCTCACAGAATAACCCCATAACAGCTACACATTACTGCGTATTACTTCATTCAGTAAAGGCCTGGGACCAGAAACTCAACCCATTACTATAACACTTTTATCGGCATGATCTTGGCCGGGTTAAGTGTGACTTCTCGTAGGCTTTCCCACTCGACCATGGTAACCCTGGAACAAATATTGAAGCATTCAATACCTAAATCCAGACATCCAGGTTCACAGACTAACCCCATAACAATTACACATCACTGGGCATGATTTTACTCAATAAAGGCCCTGTATTACAGTTTTCTTTAAGGCCTGGGTCCACAAACTCAATCCATTACTATAACACATTTATGGGCATGATCTTGGCAGGGTTAAGCGTGACTTGTTGTAGGCTTTCTTACTCAACAATGGTAACCCTGGAAGAAACTTTTAAACATTCAAAGCCTACGTCCAGACATCCAAGCACACAGACTAACCCCTTAATAGTAACACATTACTGGGCATGATTTTATTCAGTAAAGCCCTGGGCCCACAGACTCACCCCATTATTATAACAGGCGTGATCTTGGCCGGGTTAAGTGTGACCTCTCGTAGGCTTTCTTACTCGACCATGGTAACCCTGGAAGAAACTTTTAAGCATTCAAAACCTACGTCCAGACAGCCAAGCATACAGACTAACCCCTTAACAATAACACATTACCGGGCATGATTTTATTCAGTAATGGCCTGGGCCCGCAGACTTACTCCATTACTATAACACTATTAGGGGCATGATTTTGGCCGGATTAAGTGTGACTTCTCGTAGGCTTTCCCATTCGACCATGGTAACCTTGGAAGAAGTTTTTAAGCGTTCAAAACCCAAGTTCAGACATCCAGGCGATATTGGCGGTTTAAGTGCGACTTCTCGGACGCTAATCCACTCGACCATGGTAACCCAGGAACAAATATTTGAACGTTAAAAACTTACGTCCAGACATCCAGGCTCACAGACTAACCCCATAAAAATAACACATTACTGGGCATGATTTTATTCAGTAAAGGCCCTGTATTACAGTTTTCTTTAAGGCATGGGCCCACAAACTCACCCCATTACTATGACACTTTCACGGGCATGCTCTTGGCGGGTTAAGTGTGACTTCTCTTAGGTTTTCCCACTCGACCATGTTAACCCTGGAAGAAACTATTGAAGCATTCAAAACCTAAATCCAGACATCCAGGCTCACAGACTAACCCCATAACAGTTACACATTATTGGGCATGATTTTATTCAGTAAAGGCCTGGGCCCACAGACTCACCCCCATTAGTATAACACTTTTATTGGCATGATCTCGGCCGGTTTAAGTGTGACTTCTCATAGGCTTTCCCACTCGACCATGGTAACCCTTGAAGAAACTTTTTACATTTCAAAAACTAAGTCTAGATATCCAGGCTCAAGACTAACCCCATAACAGCAAGACATTACTGGGAATGATTTTATTCACTAAAGGCCCTGTATTACAGTTTTCTTTAAGGCTTGGGCCCAAACTCACCCCATTTCTACACCACTGTTATGGGCATGATCTTGGTCGACTTAAGTGTGACTTCTCGTAGGCTTTCCCACTCGACCATGGTAACCCTGGAACAAATATTTGAGCATTCAAAACCTGCGTCCAGACATCCAAGCTCACAGAATAACCCCATAACAGCTACACATTACTGCGTATGACTTAATTCAGTATAGGCCTGGGACCAGAAACTCAACCCATTACTATAACACTTTTATCGGCATGATCTTGGCAGGGTTAAGCGTGACTTCTCGAGGCTTTCTTACCTGACAACGGTAACCCTGGAAGAAACTTTTAAGCATTCAAAGCCTACATCCAGACATCCAAGCACACAAACTAAACCCTTAACAGTAACACATTACTGGGCATGATTTTATTCAGTTAAGGCCTGGGCCAACAGACTCATCCCATTACTATAAAACTTTTATGGGAATGATCTTGGCTGGGTTAAGTGACTTGACTTCGTAGGCTTTCCCACTCGACCATGGTAACCCTGGAAGAAATTTTTAACACTTCAAAAACTAAATCCAGATATCCAGGCTCAAGACTAACCCCATAACAACAAGACATTACTGGGCATAATTTTATTCAGTAAAGGCCCTGTATTACGGTTTTCTTTAAGGCATGGGCCAACAAACTCACCCCATTACTATAACACATTCATGGGCATGATCTTGGCCGGGTTAAGTGTGACGTCTTGTAGATTTTCCCACTCAACCATGGTAACCCTGGAAGACACTTTTAAGCATTTAAAGCATCTGTCCAGACATCCAAGCACACAGACTAAGTCCAGATATCCAGGCTCAAGACTAACCCCATAACAGCAAGACATTACTGGGAATGATTTTTTTCAGTAAAGGCCTGGGACCAGAAACTCACCCATTACTATAACACGTTTATGGGCATTATCTTGGCAGGGTTAAGTGTGACTTCTCGCAGGCTTTCTTACTCGACAGTGGTAACCCTGGAAGAAACTTTTAAGCATTCAAAGCCTACGTCCAGACATCCAAGCACACAGACTAACCCCTTAACAGTAACACATTACTGGGCATGATTTTATTCAGTAAAGGCCTGGGCCAACAGACTCACCCCATTAATATAAAACTTTTATGGGAATGATCTTGCTTGGGTTAAGTGTGACTTCTCGTAGGCTTTCCTCTATACCATGGTAACACTGGAAGAAATTTTTAAGCGTTCAAAACCTAAATATAGACATCCAGGCTCACAGACGAACCCCATAACAGTAAACCATTACTGGGCATGATTTTATTCAGTAAAGGCCCTGTATTACAGTTTTCTTTAAGGCATGTGCCAACAAACTCACCCCATTACTATAACACAATCATGGGCATGATCTTCGCCGGGTTAAGTGTGACGTCTTGTAGGTTTTCCCACTTGACCATGGTAACCCTGGAAGAAACTTTTAAGCATTCAAAGCCTACGTCCAGACATCCAAGCACACAGACTAACCCCTTAACAGTAACACATTACTGGGCATGATTTTATTCAGTAAAGGCTTGGGCCAACAGACTCACCCCATTACTATAACACTTTTATGGGAATGACCTTGGCGGGTTAAGTGTGACTTCTCGTATGCTTTCCCACTCGACCATGGTAACCCTGGAAGAAATTTTTAACATTTCAAAAACTAAGTCCAGATATCAAGGCTCAAGACTATCCCCATAACAGCAAGACATTACTGGGCATGATTTTATTCAGTAAAGGCCCTGTATTACGGTTTTCTTTAAGGCATGGGCCAACAAACTCACCCCATTACTATAACACAATCATGGGCATGATCTTGGGCGGGTTAAGTGTGACGTCTTGTAGGTTTTCCCACTTGACCATGGTAATCCTGGAAGAAATATTGAAGCATTCAAAACCTAAATCCAGACATCCAGGATCACAGACTAACCCCATAACAGTAACACATTACTGGGCATGATTTTATTCAGTAAAGGCCTGGGCCAACAGACTAACCCCATTACTATAAAACTTTTATGGGAATGATCTTGGCCGGGTTAAGTGTGACCTCTCGTAGGTTTTCCCACTATACCATGGTAACACTGGAAGAAATTTTTAAGCGTTCAAAACCTAAATATAGACATCCAGGCTCACAGACGAACCCCATAACAGTAAACCATTACTGGGCATGATTTTATTCAGTAAAGGCCTGAGCCCACAGACTCACCCCATTACTATAACACTATTATGGGCATGATCTTGGCCGGGTTAAGTGTGACTTCTGGTATACTTTCCCACTCGACCATGGTAACCCTGGAAGAAATATTGAAGCATTCAAAACTTACATCCAGATATCGAGGTTCACAGACTAACACCATAACAATTACACATTACTGGGCATGATTTTACTCAGTAAAAGCCCTGTATTACAGTTTTCTTTAAGGCCTGTGCCCACAAACTCAACCCATTACTATAACACTTTTAGGGCATGATCTTGCAAGGTTAAGCGTGACTTGTCGTAGGCTTTCTTACTCGTCAATGGTAACTCTGGAAAAAACTTTTAAGCATTCAAAGCCTTTGTCCAGACATCCAAGCCCACAGACTAACCCCATAACAGTAACACATTACTGGGCATGATTTTATTCAGTAAAGGCCTGGGCCAACAGACTCAACCCATTGCTATAAAACCTTTTGAGAATGATCTTGGCGGGTTAAGTGTGACTTCTTGTAGGCTTTCCCACTCGACCATGGTAACCAAGGAAGAAATTTTTAACATTTCAAAAACTAAGTCCAGATATCCAGGCTCAAGACTATCCCCATAACAGCAAGACATTACTGAGCATGATTTTATTCAGTAAAGGCCCTGTATTACGGTTTTGTTTAAGGCATGGGCCAACAAACTCACCCCATTACTATAACATATTCATGAGCATGATCTTGGCCGGGTTAAGTGTGACGTCTTGTAGGTTTTCCCACTCGACCATGGTAACCCTGGAAGAAATATTGAAGCATTCAAAACCTAAATCCAGACATCCAGGCTCACAGACTAACTCCAGAACAGTAACACATTACTGGACATGATTTTATTCACTAAAGGCCTGGGCCCACAGACTCATCCCATTACTATAACACTATTATGGGCATGATCTCGGCCGGGTTAAGTGTGACTTCTCATAGGCTTTCCCACTCGACCGTGGTAACCCTGGACGAATTTTTAAGCGTTCAAAAACTAAATCCAGACATCCAGGCTCACAGATTACCCCATAACAGGAAAACATTACTGGGCATGATTTTATTCACTAAAGGCCCTGTATTACAGCTTTCTTTAAAGCCTGGACCCACAGACTCACCCCATTACTATAACACTTTCATGGGCATGATCTTGGCGGGTTAAGTGTGACTTCTCGTAGGTTTTCCCACTTGACCATGGTAACCCTGGAACAAATATTTGAGCGTTCAAAACCTACGTCCAGACACCCAGGATCACATACTAAACCCATAACAGTAACACATTACTGGGCATGACTTTATTCAGTAAAGGCCTGGGCCCACAAACTCATCCCATTATTACAACAATGTCATGGGCATGATCTTGGTCGACTTAAGTGTGACTTCTCGTGAGGCTTTCCCACTCGACCATGGTAACCCTGGAACAATTATTTGAGCGTTCAAAACCTACGTCCAGACATCCAAGCTCACAGATTAACCCCATAACAATTACACATTACTGGGCATGATTTTACTCAATAAAGGCCTGGGTCCACAGACTCACCCCATTACTATTACACTATTATGGGCATGATCTTGGCCGGGTTAAGTGTGACTTCTCGTAGGTTTTCCCACTCGACCATGGTAACCCTGGAAGAAATTTTTAAGCGTTCAAAACCTAAAGCCAGACATCTAAGCTCACAGACTAACCCAATAACAGTAACACATTAGTGGGCATGATTTTATTCAGTAAAGGCCTGGGCCCACAAACTCACCCCATTATTACAACACTATTATGGGCATGACCTTGGCGGTTTAAGTGCGACTTCTCGGACGCTAATGCACTCGACCATGGTAACCCTGGAACAAACATTTGAACGTTCAAAACCTACGTCCAGACATCCAGGCTCACAGACTAACCCCATAACAATAACACATTACTGGGCATGATTTTACTCAGTAAAGGCCCTGTATTACAGTTTTCTTTAAGGCCTGGGCCACAAACTCACCCCATTACTATGACACTTTAATGGGCATGATCTTGGCCGGGTTAAGTGTGACTTCTCGTGAGGTTTTTCCACTCGACCATGGTGACCCTGGAAGAAATTTTTAAGCTTTCAAAACCTAAGTCCAGACATCTAGGCGCTTCATCCAGGCGATATTTGCGGTTAAAGTGCGACTTCGGACGCTAATCCACTCGACCATGGTAACCCTGGAACAAATTTTTAAGCGTTCAAAACCTAGATCCAGACATCCAGGCTCACAGACTAACCCCATAACAGTAACACATTACTGGGCATGATTTTCTTCAGTAAAGCCCTGGGCCCACAGACTCACCCCATTACTATAACAGGCATGATCTTGGACAGGTTAAGTGTGACTTCTCGTAGGCTTTCCCACTTGACCATGGTAACCCTGGAAGAAGTTTTTAAGCGTTCAAAACCTACGCCCAGACATCCAGGCTCACAGACTAACCCAATAACAGTAACATCTTACTGGGCATGATTTTATTTAATAAAGGCCTGGGCCCACAAACTCACCCCATTACTATGACACTTTCATGGGCATGATCTTGGCCCGGTTAAGTGTGACTTCTCGTGAGGCTTTTTACTCGTCAATGGTAACCCTGGAAGAAACTTTTAAGCGTTCAAAACCTAAGTCCAGACATCCAGGTGATATTGGCGGTTTAAGTGCGACTTCTCGGACGCTAATCCACTCGACCATGGTAACCCAGGAACAAATATTTGAACGTTCAAAACCTACGTCCAGACATCCAGGCTCACAGACTAAGCCCATAACAATAACACAGTACTGGGCATGATTTTATTCAGTAAAGGCCCTGTATTACAGTTTTCTTTAAGGCATGGGCCCACAAACTCACCCCATTACTAAGAAATTTTTAAGCATTCAAAGCCTACGTCCAGACATCCAAGCACACAGACTAACCCCTTAACAGTAACACATTACTGGGCATAATTTTATTCAGTAAAGGCCTGGGCCCACAAACTCACTCCATTATTACAACACTATTATGGGCATGATCTTGGCGGGTTAAGTGTGACTTCTCGTAGGCTTTCCCATTCGACCATGGTAACCCTGGAAGAAATATTGAAGCATTCAAAACCTAAATCCAGACATCCAGGTTCACAGACTAACCCCTTAACAGTAACACATTACTGGGCATAATTTTATTCAGTAAAGCCCTGGGCCCACAGACTCACCCCATTATTATAACAGGCGTGATCTTGGCCGGGTTAAGTGTGACCTCTCGTAGGCTTTCTTACTCGACCATGGTAACCCTGGAAGAAACTTTTAAGCATTCAAAACCTACGTCCAGACAGCCAAGCATACAGACTAACCCCTTAACAATAACACATTACTGGGCATGATTTTATTCACTAAAGGCCCTGTAATACAGCTTTCTTTAAAGCCTGGAACCACAGACTCACCCCATTACTATAACACTTTCATGATCATGATCTTGGCCGGTTAAGTGTGACCTCTCGTAGGTTTTCCTCTCAACCATGGTAACCCTGGAAGAAATATTGAAGCATTCAAAACCTAAATCCAGACATCCAGGCTCACAGACTAACCCCATAACAGTTACACATTACTGGGCATGATTTTATTCACTAAAGGCCCTGTATTACAGTTTTCTTTGAGGCCTGGGCCCACAAACTCACCCCATTACTATGACACTTTCATGGGCATGATCTTGGCGGTTTAGGTGTGACTTCTCGTAGGTTTTCCCACTCGACCATGGTAACCCTGGAAGAAATATTGAAGCATTCAAAACCTAAATCCAGACATCCAGGCTCACAGACTAACCCCATAACAGTTACACATTACTGGGCATGATTTTATTCACTAAAGGCCCTGTATTACAGTTTTCTTTAAGTCCTGGGCCCACAAACTCACCCTATTACTATGACACTTTCATGGGCATGATCTTGGCCGGTTTAGGTGTGACTTCTCGTAGGCTTTCCCATTCAACCATGGTAACCCTGGAAGAAGTTTTTGCGTTCTCAAAAAAGTCCAGACATCCAAGCGATATTGGCGGTTTAAGTGCGACTTCTCGGACGCTAACCCACTCGACCATGGTAACCCTGGAACAAATATTTGAGCGTTCAAAACCTACGTCCCAGACATACAGGCTCACAGACTAACCCAATAACAGTGACACATTACGGGCATGATTTTATTCAGTAAGGGCCCTGTATTACAGTTTTCTTTAAGGCCTGGGCCCACAAACTCACCCCATTACTATGACACTTTAATGGGCATGATCTTGGCCGGGTTAAGTGTGACTTCTCGTAGGTTTTTCCACTCGACCATGATGACCCTGGAAGAAATTTTTAAGCGTTCAAAACGTAAGTCCAGACATCTTGGCGCTTCATCCAGGCGATATTTGCGGTTTAAGTGCGACTTCTCGGATGCTAATCCACTCAACCATGGTAACCCTGGAACAAATTTTTAAGCGTTCAAAACCTAAATCCAGACATCCATGCTCACAGACTAACCCCATAACAGTAACACATTACTGGGCATGATTTTTTTCAGTAAAGCCCTGGGCCCACAGACTCACCCCATTACTATAACAGGCGTGGTCTTGGCTGGGTTAAGTGGGACTTCTCGTAGGCTTTCCCACTCGACCATGGTAACCCTGGAAGAAGTTTTTAAGCGTTCAAAACCTACGCCCAGACATCCAGGCGATATTGGCCAGTTTAAGTGCGCGACTTCTCGGGACGCTAATCCACTCGACCATGGTAACCCTGGAACAAATATTTGAACGTTTAAAACCTACGTCGAGACATCCAGGCTCACAGACTAACCCCATAACAGTAACACATTACCGGGCATGATTTTATTCAGTAAGGGCCTTGTATTACAGTTTTCTTTAAGGCCTGGGCCCACAAACTCACCCCATTACTATGACACTTTAATGGGCATGATCTTGGCCGGGTTAAGTGTGACTTCTCGTAGGTTTTTCCACTCGACCATGGTGACCCTGGAAGAAATTTTTAAGCGTTCAAAACCTAAGTCCAGACATCTAGGCGCTTCATCCAGGCGATATTTGCCGGTTTAAGTGCGACTTCTCGGACGCTAATCTACTCGACCATGGTAACCCTGGAACAAATTTTTAGGCGTTCAAAACCTAGATCCAGACATCCAGGCTCACAGACTAACCCCATAACAGTAACACATTACTGGGCATGATTTTATTCAGTAAAGCCCTGGGCCCAAAGACTCACTCCATTACTTTAACACAATTAGGGTCATGATCTTGGCCGGGTTAATTGTGACTTCTCGTAGGATTTCCTACTCGACCATGGTAACCCTGGAAGAAGTTTTTAAGCGTTCAAAACCTAAATCCAGACATCCAGGCTCACAGACTAACCCAATAACAGTAACACATTACTGGGCATGATTTTATTCAGTAAAGGCCTGAGCCCGCAGACTCACTCCATTACTTTAACACTATTAGGGGCATGATCTTGGCGGGTTAAGTATGTGACATCTCGTGTAGGCTTTTTACTCGACCATGGTAACCCTGGAAGAACCTTTTAAGCGTTCAAAACCTACGTCCAGACATCCAAACACACAAACTAACCCCTTAACAGTAACACATTACCGGGCATGATTTTATTCAGTAATGGCCTGGGCCCGCAGACTTACTCCATTACTATAACACTATTAGGGGCATGATTTTGGCCGGATTAAGTGTGACTTCGTAGGCTTTCCCATTCGACCATGGTAACCTTGGAAGAAGTTTTTAAGCGTTCAAAACCCAAGTTCAGACATCCAGGCGATATTGGCCGGTTTAAGTGCGACTTCTCGGACGCTAATCCACTTGACCATGGTAACCCAGGAACAAATATTTGAACGTTCAAAACCTACGTCCAGACATCCAGGCTCACAGACTAACCCCATAAAAATAACACATTACTGGGCATGATTTTATTCAGTAAAGGCCCTGTATTACAGTTTTCTTTAAGGCATGGGCCACAAACTCACCCCATTACTATGACACTTTCACGGGCATGCTCTTGGCCGGGTTAAGTGTGACTTCTCTTAGGTTTTCCCACTCGACCATGTTAACCCTGGAAGAAACTATTGAAGCATTCAAAACCTAAATCCAGACATCCAGGCTCACAGACTAACCCCATAACAGTTACACATTATTGGGCATGATTTTATTCAGTAAAGGCCTGGGCCCACAGACTCACCCCATTAGTATAACACTTTTATTGGCATGATCTCGGCCGGGTTAAGTGTGACTTCTCATAGGCTTTCCCACTCGACCATGGTAACCCTTGAAGAAACTTTTACATTTCAAAAACTAAGTCTAGATATCCAGGCTCAAGACTATCCCCATAACAGCAAGACATTACTGGGAATGATTTTATTCACTAAAGGCCCTGTATTACAGTTTTCTTTAAGGCTTGGGCCCACAAACTCACCCCATTACTACAACACTGTTATGGGCATGATCTTGGTCGACTTAAGTGTGACTTCTCGTAGGCTTTCCCACTCGACCATGTTAACCCTGGAACAAATATTTGAGCGTTCAAAACCTGCGTCCAGACATCCAAGCTCACAGAATAACCCCATAACAGCTACACATTACTGCATATGACTTAATTCAGTAAAGGCCTGGGACCAGAAACTCAACCCATTACTATAACACTTTTATCGGCATGATCTTGGCAGGGTTAAGCGTGACTTCTCGTAGGCATTCTTACCTGACAACGGTAACCCTGGAAGAAACTTTTAAGCATTCAAAGCCTACATCCAGACATCCAAGCACACAAACTAAAGCCTTAACAGTAACACATTACTTGGCATGATTTTATTCAGTAAAGTCCTGGGCCAACAGACTCACCCTATTACTATAAAACTTTTATGGGAATGATCTTGGTTGGTTAAGTGTGACTTCTCGTAGGCTTTCCCACTCGACCATGGTAACCCTGGAACAAATATTTAGACGTTCAAAACCTAAATCCAGGTTCACAGACTAACCCCATAACAATTACACATTCCTGGGCATGATTTTACTCAATAAAGGCCCTGTATTACAGTTTTCTTTAAGGCCTGGGTCCACAAACTCAATCCATTACTACAACACTTTTATTGGCATGATCTTGGCAGGGTTAAGCGTGACTTGTTGTAGGCTTTCTTACTCAACAATGGTAACCCTGGAAGAAACTTTTAAGCATTCAAAGCCTACGTCCATTCAAAAGACATCCAAGCACACAGACTAACCCCTTAACAGTAACACATTACTGGGCATGATTTTATTCAGTAAAGGCCTGGGCCCGTAGACTCACTCCATTACTATAACACTATTAGGGGCATGATCTTGGCGGGTTAAGTGTGACTTCGTAGGCTTTCCCATTCGACCATGGTAACCCTGGAAGAAGTTTTTAAGCGTTCAAAAAAAGTCCAGACATCCAGGCGATATTGGCCTGTTTAAGTGCGACTTCTCGGACGCTAATCCACTCGACCATGGTAACCCTGGAAGAAACTTTTAAGCATTAAAAACCTACGTCCAGACATCCAAGCACACAGACTAACCCCTTAACAGTAACACATTACTGGGCATGATTTTATTCAGTAAAGGCCTGGGCCCGTAGACTCACTCCATTACTATAACACTATTAGGGGCATGATCTTGGCGGGTTAAGTGTGACTTCTCGTAGGCTTTCCCATTCGACCATGGTAACCCTGGAAGAAGTTTTTTAAGCGTTCAAAAAAGTCCAGACATCCAGGCGATATTGGCGGTTTATATGCGACTTCGTAGGCTTTCCCATTCAACCATGGTAACCCTGGAAGAAGTTTTTAAGCGTTCAAAAAGTCCAGACATCCAGGCGATATTGGCCGGTTTAAGTGCGACTTCTCGGACGCTAACCCACTCGACCATGGTAACCCTGGAACAAATATTTGAGCGTTCAAAACCTACATCCAGACATACAGGCTCACAGACTAACCCAATAACAGTGACACATTACTGGGCATGATTTTATTCAGTAAAGGCCTGGGCCCACAGACTCACCCCATTATTATAACACTATTATGGGCATGATCTTGGCCGGGTTAGTGTGAATTCTCGTATGCATTCACACTCGACCATGGTAACCCTGCAAGAAATATTGAAGCATTCAAAACCTAAATCAAGACATCCAGGCTCACAGACTAACCCTATAACAGTATCACATTACTGGGCATGATTTTATTCAGTAAAGGCCTGGGCCCACAGACTCACCCCATTACTGTAACAGGCGATATCTTGGCCCGGTTAAGTGTGACTTCTCGTGTAGGCTTTCCTACTCGACCATGGTAAGCCTGGAAGAAATTTTTAAGCGTTCAAAACCTAAATCCAGACATCCAGGCTCACAGACTAACCCAATAACAGTAACATCTTACTGGGCATGATTTTATTCAGACAAGGCCTGGGCCCACAAACTCACCCCATTACTATGACGCTTTCATGGGCATGATCTTGGCGGGATAAGTGTGACTTCTCGTAGGCTTTCCCATTCGACCATGGTAACCCTGGAAGAAGTTTTTAAGCGTTCAAAACCTAAGTCCAGACATCCAGGCGATTTTGGCCGGTTTAAGTGCGACTTCTCGGACGCTAATGCACTCGACCATGGTAATCCTGGAACAAATATTTGAACGTTCAAAACCTACGTCCAGATATCCAGGCTCACAGACTAACCCTATAACAATAACACATTACTGGGCATTATTTTATTCACTAAAGGCCCTGTATTACAGTTTTCTTTAGGCCTGGGCCCACAAACTCACCCCATGACTTTGACACTTTCATGGGCATGATCTTGGCCGGGTTAAGTGTGACTTCTCGTAGGTTTTCCCACTCGACCATGGTAACCCTGGAAGAAATATTGAAGCATTCAAAACCTAAATCCAGACATCCAGGCTCACAGACTAACCCCATAACAGCTACACATTACTGCATATGACTTTATTCTGTAAAGGCCTATGCCCAGAAACTCAACCCATTACTATAACAGTTTTATGGGCATGATCTTGCCTGTGTTAAGTCTGACTTCTCGTTGGCTTTCTTACTCGACCATGGTAACCCTGGAACAAATATTTGAGCGTTCAAAACCTACGTCCAGACATACAGGCTCACAGACTAACCCAATAACAGTGACACATTACTGGGCATGATTTTATTCAGTAAAGGCCTGGGCCCACAGACTCACCCCATTATTATAACACTATTATGGGCATGATCTTGGCCGGGTTAAGTGTGAATTCTCGTATGCATTCACACTCGACCATGGTAACCCTGGAAGAAATATTGAAGCATTCAAAACCTAAATCAAGACATCCAGGCTCACAGACTAACCCTATAACAGTATCACATTACTGGACATGATTTTATTCAGTAAAGGCCTGGGCCCACAGACTCACCCCATTACTGTAACAGGCGATATCTTGGCCCGGTTAAGTGTGACTTCTCGTAGGCTTTCCTACTCGACCATGGTAAGCCTGGAAGAAATTTTTAAGCGTTCAAAACCTAAATCCAGACATCCAGGCTCACAGACTAACCCAATAACAGTAACATCTTATTGGGCATGATTTTATTCAGACAAGGCCTGGGCCCACAAACTCACCCCATTACTATGACACTTTCATGGGCATGATCTTGGCGGGATAAGTGTGACTTCTCGTAGGCTTTCCCACTCGACCATGGTAAACCTGGAAGAAGTTTTTTAAGCGTTCAAAACCTACGCCCAGACATCGAGGCGATATTGGCCAGTTTAGGTGCGTGCGACTTCGGACGCTAATCCACTCGACCATGGTAACCCTGGAAGACGTTTTTAAGCGTTCAAAACCTACGCCCAGACATCCAGGCGATATTGGCCAGTTTAAGTGCGACTTCTCGGACGCTAATCCACTCGACCATGGTAACCCTGGAACAAATATTTGAACGTTCAAAACCTACGTCGAGACATCCAGGTTCACAGACTAACCCCATAACAGTAACACATTACGGGGCATGATTTTATTCAGTAAGGGCCCTGTATTACAGTTTTCTTTAAGGCCTGGGCCCACAAACTCACCCCATTACTATGACACTTTAATGGGCATGATCTTGGCCAGGTTAAGTGTGACTTCTCGTAGGTTTTTCCACTCGACCATGGTGACCCTGGAAGAAATTTTTAAGCGTTCAAAACCTAAGTCCAGACATCTAGGCGCTTCATCCAGGCGATATTTGCCGGTTTAAGTGCGACTTCTCGACGCCTACTCCACTTGACCATGGTAACCCTGGAACAAATTTTTAAGCGTTCAAAACCTAGATCCAGACATCCAGGCTCAAAGGCTAACCCCATAACAGTAACACATTACTGGGCATGATTTTATTCAGTAAAGCCCTGGGCCCACAGACTCACCCCATTATTATAACAGGCGTGACCTTGGCTGGGTTAAGTGTGACTTCTCGTAGGCTTTCCCGCTCGACCATGGTAACCCTGGAAGAAGTTTTTAAGCGTTCAAAACCTCGCCCAGACATCCAGGCGACATTGGCCAGTTTAAGTGCGACTGACGCTAATCCTCTCGACCATGGTAACCCTGGAACAAATATTTGAACGTTCAAAACCTACGTCGAGACATCCAGGCTCACAGACTAACCCCATAACAGTAACACATTACGGGGCATGATTTTATTCAGTAAGGGCCCTGTATTACAGTTTTCTTTAAGGCCTAGGCCCACAAACTCACCCCATTACTATGACACTTTAATGGGCATGATCTTGGCCGGGTTAAGTGTGACTTCTCGTAGGTTTTTCCACTCGACCATGGTGACCCTGGAACAAATATTTAGACGTTCAAAACCTAAATCCAGGTTCACAGACTAACCCCATAACAATTACACATTACTGGGCATGATTTTACTCAATAAAGGCCCTGTATTACAGTTTTCTTTAAGGCCTGGGTCCACAAACTCAATCCATTACTACAACACTTTTATTGGCATGATCTTGGCAGGGTTAAGCGTGACTTGTTGTAGGCTTTCTTACTCAACAATGGTAACCCTGGAAGAAACTTTTAAGCATTCAAAGCCTACGTCCATTCAAAAGACATCCAAGCACACAGACTAACCCCTTAACAGTAACACATTACTGGGCATGATTTTATTCAGTAAAGGCCTGGGCCCGTAGACTCACTCCATTACTATAACACTATTAGGGGCATGATCTTGGCCGGGTTAAGTGTGTGACTTTTCGTGAAGGCTTTCCCATTCGACCACGGTAACCCTGGAAGAAGTTTTAAGCGTTTCAAAAAGTCCAGACATCCAGGCGATATTGGCCTGTTACCAACAAGTGCGACTTCTCGGACGCTAATCCTCTCGACCATGGTAACCCTGGAACAAATATTTGAGCGTTCAAAACCTCACGTCCAGACATCCAGGCTCACAGACTAACCCCATAAAAATAACACATTACTGGGCATGATTTTATTCAGTAGGGCCCTGTATTACAGTTTTCTTTTAAGGCATGGGCCCACAAACTCACCTCATTACTATAATACTTTCATGGGCATGATCTTGGCCAGGTTAAGCGTGACTTCTCGTAGGCTTTCTTACTCGACCATGGTAACCCTGGAAGAAACTTTTAAGCATTAAAAACCTACGTCCAGACATCCAAGCACACAGACTAACCTTAACAGTAACACATTACTGGGCATGATTTTATTCAGTAAAGGCCTGGGCCCGTAGACTCACTCCATTACTATAACACTATTAGGGGCATGATCTTGGCCGGGTTAAGTGTGACTTCTCGTAGGCTTTCCCATTCGACCATGGTAACCCTGGAAGAAGTTTTTAAGCGTTCAAAAAAAGTCCAGACATCCAGGCGATATTGGCCGGTTTAAGTGCGACTTCTCGTAGGCTTTCCCATTCAACCATGGTAACCCTGGAAGAAGTTTTTAGCGTTCAAAAAAGTCCAGACATCCAGGCGATATTGGCCGGTTTAAGTGCGACTTCTCGGACGCTAACCCACTCGACCATGGTAACCCTGGAACAAATATTTGAGCGTTCAAAACCTACGTCCAGACATACAGGCTCACAGACTAACCCTATAACAATAACACATTAGTAGGCATGATTTTATTCAGTAAAGGCCCTGTATTACAGTTTTCTTTAAGGCATGGTCCCACAAACTCACCCCATTACTATACTACTTTCATGGGCATGATCTTGGCCGGGTTAAGCGTGACTTCTCATAGGCTTTCCCACTCGACCATGGTAACCCTGGAAGAAGTTTTTAAGCATTCAAAACCTAAGTCCAGACATCCAGGCGATATTGGCCGTTTTAAGTGCGACTTCTGAACGCGCTAATCCAATCGACCATGGTAACCCTGGAACAAATATTTGAACGTTCAAAACCTGCGTCCAGACATCCAGGCTCACAGACTAACCCCATAACAATAACAAATTACTGGACATGATTTTATTCAGTAAAGGCCCTGTATTACAGTTTTCTTTAAGGCATGGGCCCACAAACCCACCCCATTACTATAATACTTTCATGGGCATGATCTTGGCGGGTTAAGCGTGACTTCGTAGGTTTTCCCACTCGACCTTTGGTAACCCTGGAAGAAATATTGAAGCATTCAAAACCTAAATCCAGACATCCAGGCTCACAGACTAACCCCATAACAGTAACACATTACTGGGCATGATTTTATTCACTAAAGGCCCTGTATTACACTTTTCTTTAAGGCCTGGGTCCACAAACTCACTCCATTATTATGACACTTTCATGGGCATGATCTTGGCGGGTTAAGTGTGACTTCTCGTAGGTTTTCCCACTCGACCATGGTAACCCTGGAAGAAATATTGAAGCATTCAAAACCTAAATCCAGAAATCCAGGCTCACAGACTAACCCCAAAACAGTTACACATTACTGGGCATGATTTTATTCAGTAAAGGCCTGGGCCCACAGACTCACCCCATTACTATAACACTATTATTGGCATGATCTTGGCGGGTTAAGTGTGATTTCTCGTATGCATTCCCACTTACACCGTGGTAACCCTGGAAGAAATATTGAAGCATTCAAAACCTAAATCCAGACATCCAGGCTCACAGACTAACCCCATAACAGTTACACAATACTGGGCATGATTTTATTCAGTAAAGGCCTGGGCTCTGTTGGGAAAAATCTTTGTTGTTTCCCTCCCAGGTTCAGGTCTGTCAATGATGAGACTTACTCTTAAATTTAAAATCTTAAGTTTAATAAAGTCAGAATAATTGAGACTGAGCTCAGGATACAGAACAACAGCATCAAGACATGCAGGGCAGTCCTGTATGCTCACACTACATTTCACTCAATATTTATATTCTTGTGTTTGGGTCTTCCTCCCATTCAGGGTGTCCTTCACAGAACCAGGTGCAGTTGTTTCTTCTCGACCAGTAGATGAGCTCAGCAGTCTCCATATCTTGTTTCTGTAGATAAGACATTTTGTACAGCACATACACACATAATATCAAAATGGAAAAACACATAATATTAAATGGAAAAACACAGAGCCTTTATGAGGCCTGGGCACAGTGCTTCTAATGAGTAAAACCTGTAAAACATAAATCCTTTAAAACATAAATCCCATTCCCTCTCTTGATCTCTCTAAAAGAGATCACAACCTTTGCTCCACTTCTTCCTCACAGTGAATCACCTGGTATAAGTCAAATTCTCACAGGCAATCTTTTCCTTTTTCCCTTACCAGAGTTAGTTTTGCTTCTCCCCCACCCCTTATGACATCTCTTTTGTGTCTGCCCTGAGTCCCTCCCTCTCTTGTTCCATTCCACAGTATCAACGTTATTATTACTACAACAATTCCCACCCCAACATGTGACAACCTTGTTAACATTATCCCTCGTGATTTAGCACCAGAATTATTATCTGCTTGTTGTTTGTCTCTCCCTCCTCAGGTTGGTCTGTTGCTGTTTCCCCGTCTTCCGTCTCTTCTCCCTCTCTCTGACCTTCTCGAAGGTCAGCTCGAACTGTTGTCAGAGACCTGCTAGGGGCAGAACAGAAACAGCAAGCAGACAAGTGAAACCATGTGTTACCTTTTCCAGCCAACTGTACGCAGTGCGAGGTTCGCGCAGTTATTTTCATGGGCTCTGACCACCTGGGGCAGACCATTTTCATTTCATTTGTTTCAGCCTCACCCACTGCTCGTCAGGTCCTTTTTCGTGTCCAATTCCTGTTGCTCTATTTCAGGCCAAAACTTCTGTGGGGAAAATTTGTTAATAACAGCTCTTACTTTTTGTTGGTAGGCCTTAGGTGTATCAGTGTACCCATCCCCAGGCATTGGTGCCCAGGGGCCAGGAAATTGGCGTCCAGTGGTTAATTCAAAGGAGTAAATCCAGTGGTTCTGTTTATTGAACATCTCACAGACATTAAAGCTATTGGTAATGCTTCTACCCAATTCACAGAAGTGCTTGCACAGATTTTGGCTATTTTGTTTTTTTATGGTCAGGTTCAGTCGTCCAACTTTACCTTGACTCTTATTATGGTATACTCCTCCATATTAGTAGAAGGATGCAGCTTGCTCTCTAATTATAAACTCAACACTCGTCTTTGTTAAAATTGTTTCTGTTATAGCACACCACTCACAGTTTTGCCCATGGTTGTCACATCTAAATCTAAAGGTTGGCCATAGTCTGGGGTTTGTAGAGCAGCAGCCTTTGCCATGTCCCCTTTTAGGATAATGAAGGCCTGTTCAGCCTCTGTTGTCCAATTCAATTCACCCTTACTGTTTTTCATTCCAATTTCCTTCACTAAAGTTCTCATAAAAGCTGTTCTTTCAGTGTAATTCACAATATACTGTCTGCTGTAACCTATTAGGCCCAGAAAAGACAACATATCTTTCACATTTTTGGGTTTTGGGTGGTTTAGTATGGCTTGTTTGGTGTCATTTGTCATAGAGGTTCCTGTCGACCCACTAATCGTCCTAGAAAAGTGACCTCTGGCCTGCAGACTTGTAACTTTTGTTTGCTTGCCTTGTCAGACAGGTGGCAGCAGATGTACATGCAATTAGCAAATCATCTACATATTTAACCACAATTGTGTTGGTATCGACTGTCAGATTGTCCAGCAGCTTTCTTAGCTCTTGGTTGAAAATGCCAGGGCTCAAAATGAAGCCTTGTGGTAATCTGGTGTAAGTGTACTTCCGGCCGTTTTATGTGAAGTCAAACACGTCCCTACTCTTCTCTGCTAAATGTATACAGAAAAATGCATTTGCCAGATCTATACAGCAGAAGTCGGTGTGTTCTGGGGTCAATCTGGTTAAAATGGTGTAAGGATTTGGAGTGGGCAGTGGTGTTGTCAGAACCCTCTCATTTATTTTTCTCAGGTCATGGACCATTCTTTATTTCCCTGTGGAGTGTTTAATGACAGGCAGTATTGGGGTGTTCCATTCAGATGTGCTCTCACACAGCACTCCCTTGTTCAATAGACTCTGAATGGTGGGGGCAATACCAGTCATGGCCTCACAATTATGTCTATACTGTCTCTCCTTTACCACTGTTGTTTTGTCTATTTCAAAAGACACTGGCTGAATATCACAATAACCCACATCCTCACTTCCTGTTGACCATAACTTTTCTGGTAGTTTGGCTAACATCTCTTCTGCCCCTGGCCCATCCATTACAGCATTAGTCTTTTCTCTGTTTGACCTTAACTTCTCGTACCTGCCCTCACATATTTCCTCTATGTGTAGTCTGTGACCTCCTGTCATGTGCGATCTTTCCCAACCCTGTCTCTCATCTTCCCAATCTGCTGCCTGTTTTAGTCTTTTTACCATGGGGCCTAAGGCCTTGGCTCCATGGTGTTTACTGATCATTAACGAAATGTGTGGTACAGAGACAGTTTTCATTTCAAACCAGTCATATTGTTCCTTACTTAACCTTACTTCCACAGCTACCCCTTCCTTTCCAATGTATATGACTGAGCCTTTCAGGTTGGTATGTCTTTGATCTACATATTGGCTAAACTCTGTTGCATAAACCTCATCATTACTTTTGTCATAGTATAAAGTACAGTGTAATGGGTCAGAAACTGGCAGGAAGTGTCTCAACAGGTCTGGTCTCTGGTTTATCAGCTGCCTAAAGTTGGTTTGTTCTGGATGCAGCACTCTGACCCAATAAATGTCCACTCCCACTCTTCCTGTTGTAGTTAATACCCATTGACCAGCTGCAGGTACTAGACCACCCTTAATGGAACAGTTTTGTGTTTTTCCATTTGGAAAAGTTAAAATTATGCCCTCTGGGCTACACAGAATTTTCACCCCCAATTTTACTAACAGGTCTCGTCCGAGCAGAGCAGAAGGCACACTGGCAGAGCATAGGAAAGTCCTTTCTCAACCATTCCAGCCTTATTGTATAAAAGTATGCCCCAGTGTCCACTAAGGCCTGTACTGGCTGTCTGTTGACCAGTATAGTTAGGTAGGGCTCAGCCTCAGCCCCCTTACAGGTTCTCTCTGTGGTCTCGTCAATAATTCGCCTGGTCTGCCTGGCCCCAGACTGGGCTTTGTCTGGGCACCTGTTGGTTGGCAGACCACGGGACATTTCTGGGGACACCTCTTCCTCTTCCCTGAGGCCCTCCTCTGACAGGAGCCCGTCCCCGTGCAGGAGGTTGTCCCCGTCTATTCAGTGGGCAGTCTTTTCTCCAGTGATCACCTGCTCGCACAGATAACACCCTGCTCTCTCCCTGGTCTCCCGTAATTCCCCCTATAATTTTGGTTTTCCCACCCATTTCCATAAGGTGGCCAGTCCGGCAGCGGGTCATATGGATAATCATATGGGCCCTGAGGCTGATAGTTTGCTGCCCCTTGTGACACTTCCTGTCCCTTCATCCCCTGATTCATTACAGGCATTTGCATAGCTCCCCTCTCTAGGCTTCTTTTTATTCTTTTCTTTTTCTGCCCTTTATTTGCAATTTTAGTAGCTGTGTTTTCAGTTTTTCTACCTCAGAATCCTCCCTTTCTTGTTTTTCCATGACTTTGTCTACATAGTAAATGAAATACCTGGCCCATGTCTCTCCACTACCCCCACACATTTCTGGACTGTTTTCTACTTGTTGTTTTGCTTTTCTGGAACTCCCTTCACTACTGCCTGCCTGTAAAACTCTTTACAGATGTCACTGCAATCTGGGTGCTGCCCTGTCCTTTCTTCCCATTCAGCTTCTGTCCTATGCAGATATGCTGATGCAGATTCTTCTGCTCCTATCTTAAATTTTATAGATTGATAAGTAATTTTTGGTGTTGGATATAGGTTTGTAAGAGCCCTGCTTATTTGGGTAATTACTTTGGACAGTGGTTTCTCATTGGCCATGTCTTCTATTCTAGCTTCATCCTCTAAAGTAGTCATCTGGGTTCTGGTAAGCAGATGTCCCATTAGGCCCTAAAGTCCCCTATTGCTAGTTCATTACCATGGGTTAATGTGGTGAGTTTATTTAACCATCTCATTCCTCCCTTAGTTAGATCTGGCAATTTCTGCAGTACTGCATTCATGTCTGCATTTCCCCATGGTCTATACTCTGGATTCTGTTGTCCTCCTATCCTGTACAGTGGATACTGGGTTGGGTATGTTGTTCTAACCCCCATGTCTTTCTTTAAATTTAAGGCTTGTAATAAGGTTGCTCCTGATGCACCTCCTTCTCCTTTGTGGGGCTGGTAGCTGTACCAGCCCTCTGTTGGCCTGTGCCGCCTGTTTAAAACCCCAGTCTATGTCCAGCTCATATCCAGTGATTGTTACACTATCCTTTTCTTCACCCTGCCCTTTAGCTAGGCTTAGCCCTTTCATTGAATCTTCCTACATTCTTCTCTGATTTCCCTTTCCCTTCTTTCCAGTTCTGTCCTCATCATTCTGACATTTTCCTCCTCATGTATACTTTCTCCTCCATACGGACTACCTACTCTGCTTCAATATGCTGCCTCCTCCTTATCCACACCCGTCAGTCTCTTCCTTTCTCCAGTCAGCTGCCCTACGTGTCGCTCTAATTCCACTACTTCCTGAGTTCTCTGAAGTATTTCTCTGTCTAAACTACTGTTAATGATTGAACTCATGGGTTGTTTTGTCAGTTCTTCATTTATTAGCTCTCTTACTCTTTTTCTTCTTCTAACCTAGCCTCCTCACTTTGTTCTACCTCAACTGTTCCTCCTGTCAGGACAAACCTTCCATTTTTATTTGCCTGTTTGGTTGTCGTCGACACTTCCCCTGCCACAACATGCATCACAGGCAGCATTAAAGGAGCGGAAGGGGACTTTTCTGCATAAGGGGGGGGCCTAGGTTTTCTTCTTCTGATTGTTTCTCATTAATAGCTGCAATTTTTACCCTGCAGACCATGACACTTTTATTCTGCTCCATATTCTAGTCTGATAGGCCTTTTCTTTCACCTCTTTTTCTAATTTCCCTTTAGTAAAAAAATGTTGCAGCTTGCCTGTTCTGTACTGCCATTTTATGCTCTTTCTTCTTCTCTCATTATGGCCCTTAATAGTTCCCCTTTGTTCTCAGTGGAATTGTCCCACCCATTAATACACTCTAATTGCTTCCATGCCTTTTCTAATTCTCTTGTCACCCTTGGTTTTTCTTTAATTTCAGCCTGTGCCAACATTTGTCTACTCAATTTATCCCATACTTCCTTATAGGTAGTCATTTTATCAGTTTATATTTTACTCTAGTCCAATAACACTTCTCACAATTTGGATTATGACCAAACAGTCTGCACCATCAGGTTATTGGGGTGTTTGTATGTCTAACTTTTCTATGCTTCCTTATGGGTACTAATTGGCTTTTTATTATATAATAACACCACCTATTTTCCCAGGATCAATGTCCTTAATACAGAAACCACTGTGTGTGTACTGCTTCTTTCACTCTTGTTTTATTTTTGTCATTCAGTGTCCCAATCTCTTGGGCTCATACATTCAGCTTTCTCTCCACTTGAGGCCAAACCCTCGCGTCCGTTCCTACCGGGTCACACTTAAGTGACGGTCCAGAGAGGTCTTGCGACAATTTGGTCTCAAAATACTCGAGATCAGCTTATCTCATTCACACACACACTCAGGTACACACACAGATCGATATAACACCACACTTACAATATTTCTTATACCTTTTTGTACCACGCCGGGTTTTACAAACTGTATTTTACCACGCTGGGTTTCACAAACTGCAACTTACCACGCCGGGTTTCACAAACTGTAGAGTACCACGCCGGGTTTCACGAACTGTAAGTTACCACGCCGGGTTTCACGAAATCACCCTTTTAGTGAATTTCAACCTTGCCAGGACATTAATTTTACAGCTCAACCATGCCAGGAAATTAATACTACAGTTCAACCTTGCCAGGAAATTACTTTTTGCAGTTCAACCTTGTCAGGAAATTACTTATACAGTTCAACCTTTCTAAAAGGACATTACCATTTTTCTATTCATTTTGACTGCATTTACTTCTTTAAATCCTTTGAATTCGTCAATTATTCTGATTTCAATATACAAAAAACCACTGGTGCCTCCACCACTTCAACCAGATAATTTAGAGTAATCAATCCTGCAGTTCTTTTATGAAAAGGTGACTGCTTACCTGTCTTGTTGTTCAGCTGATGGTTGAAGCAGAGGATTCCCAGCAGAGACCTCGTCTCAGACAGATCCGGTGCCCCCTCCAAATTGTTGGGAAAAATCTTTGTTGTTCCCTCCCAGGTTCAGGTCTGTCAATGATGAGACTTACTCTTAAATTTAAAATCTTAAGTTTAATAAAGTCAGAATAATTGAGACTGAGCTCAGGATACAGAACAACAGCATCAAGGCATGCAGGGCAGTCCTGTATGCTCACACTACATTTCACACAATATTTATATTCTTGTGCTTGGTCTTCCTCCCATTCAGGGTGTCCTTCACAGAACCAGGTGCAGTTGTTTCTTCTCGACCAGTAGATGAGCTCAGCAGTCTCCATATCTTGTTTCTGTAGATAAGACATTTTGTACAGCACATACACACATAATATCAAAATGGAAAAACACATAATGTCAAATGGAAAAACACAGAGCCTTTATGAGGCCTGGGCACAGTGCTTCTAATGAGTAAAACCTGTAAAACATAAATCCTTTAAAACATAAATCCCACAGCTCATAGACTCACCCCATTACAATAACACTATTATGGGCATGAGCTTGGCGGGTTAAGTGTGAATTCTCATTTGCTTTCCCACTCGACCATGGTAACCCTGGAAGAAATATAGAAGCGTTCAAAACCTAAATCCAGACATCCAGGCTCACAGACTAACCCCATAACTGTTACACATTACTGGGCATGATTTTATTCAGTAAAGGCCTGGGCCAACAGACTCACCACATTACTATAAAACTTTTATGGGAATGATCTTGGCGGGTTAAGTGTGACTTCTCGAGGGTTTCCCACTCGACCATATTAACCCTGGAAGAATTTTTAAGCGTTCAAAACCTAAATCCAGACATCCAGGCTCACAGACTAACCCACAACAGGAACACATTACTGGGCATGATTTTATTCACTAAAGGGCCTGTATTACAGCTTTATTTAAAGCCTGGACCCACAGACTCACCCCATTACTATAACACTTTCATGTGCATGATCTTGGCGGGTTAAGTGTGACTTCTCGAGGGTCTTCCCACTCGACAATGGTAACCCTGGAACAAATATTTGAGCGTTCAAAACCTACGTCCAGACATCCAGGATCACAGACTAATCCCATAACAGTAACACATTACTGGGCATGATTTTATTCAGTAAAGGCCTGGGCCCACAAACTCACCCCATTATTACAACACTATTATGGGCATGATCTTGGTCGACTTAAGTGTGACTTCTCGTAGGCTTTCCCACTCGACCATGGTAACCCTGGAACAAATATTTGAGCGTTCAAAACCTAAGTCCAGACATCCAGGCGCACAGATTACCCCATAACAGCTACACATTACTGCGTATGACTTTATTCAGTAAAGGCCTGGGACCAGAAACTCAACCCATTACTACAACACTTTTATGGGCATGATCTCGGCAGGGTTAAGCTTGACTTCTCATAGGCTTTCTTACTCGACAATGGTAACCCTGGAAGAAACTTTTAGGCATTCAAAGTCTACGTCCAGACATCCAAGCACACAGACTAACCCCTTAACAGTAACACATTACTGAGCATGATTTTATTCACTAAAGGCCCTGTATTACAGTTTTCTTTAAGGCCTGGGCCCACAAACTCACCCCATTACTATGACACTTTCATGGGCATGATCTTGGCGGGTTAAGTGTGACTTCTCGTGAGGTTTTCCCACTCGACCATGGTAACCCTGGAAGAAATATTGAAGCATTCAAAACCTAAATCCAGACATCCAGGCTCACAGACTAACCCCATAACAGTTACACATTACTGGGCATGATTTTATTCAGTAAAGGCTTGGGCCCAGAAACTCACCCCATTTCTATAACACTATTATGGGCATGATCTTGGCCATGTTAAGTGGGACTTCTCGTTTGCTTTCCTCTCGACCATGGTAACCCTGGAAGACACTTTTAAGCATTCAAAGCCTATGTCCAGACATCCAAGCTCACAGACTAACCCCTTAACAGTAACACATTACTGGGCATGATAAAGGCCTGGGCCAACAGACTCAACCCATTACTATAAAACTTTTATGGGAATGATCTTGGCGGGTTAAGTGTGACTTCTCGTAGGCTTTCCCACTCGACCATGGTAACCCTGGTAGAAATTTTTAACATTTCAAAAACTAAGTCCAGATATCCAGGCTCAAGACTAACCCCATAACAGTTACACATTACTGGGCATGATTTTATTCAGTAAAGGCTTGGGCCCAGAAACTCACCCATTACTATAACACGTTTATGGGCATGATCTTGGCAGGTTAAGCGTGACTTCTCGTGAGGCTTTCTTACTCGACAGTGGTAACCCTGGAAGAAACTTTTAAACATTCAAAGCCTACGTCCAGACATCCAAGCACACAGACTATCCCTTAACAGTAACACATTACTGGGCATGATTTTATTCAGTAAAGGCCTGGGCCCACAGACTCACCCCATTACTATAACACTATTATGGGCATGATCTTGACCGGGTTAAGTGTGACTTCTCATAGGCTTTCCCACTCGACCATGGTAACCCTTGGAAGAAATTTTTACATTTCAAAAACTAAGTCCAGATATCCAGGCTCACAGACTAACCCCATAACAGTAAAGACATTACTGGGCATAATTTTATTCAGTAAAGGCCCTGTATTACGGTTTTCTTTAAGGCATGGGCCAACAAACTCACCCCATTACTAGAACACATTCATGGGCATGATCTTGGCCGGGTTAAGTGTGACGTCTTGTAGGTTTTCCCTCTCGACCATGGTAACCCTGGAAGAAACTTTTAAGCATTCAAAGCCTACGTCCAGACATCCAAGCACACAGACTAAGTCTATATATCCAAGCACACAGACTAACCCCTTAACAGTAACACATTACTGGGCATGATTTTATTCAATAAAGGCCTGGGACCAGAAACTCACCCATTACTATAACACGTTTATGGGCATGTTCTTGGCAGGGTTAAGTGTGACTTCTGCGTAGGATTTCTTACTCGACAGTGGTAACCCTGGAAGAAACTTTTAAGCATTCAAAGCCTACGTCCAGACATCCAAGCACACAGACTAACCCCTTAACAGTAACACATTACTGGGCATGATTTTATTCAGTAAAGGGCTGGGCCAACAGACTCACACCATTACTATAAAACTTTTATGGGAATGATCTTGGCCGGGTTAAGTGTGACTTCTCGTAGGCTTTCCCACTTGACCATGGTAACCCTGGAAGAAATTTTTAACACTTCAAAAACTAATTCCAGATATCCAGGCTCAAGACTAACTCCATAACAGCAAGACATTACTGGGAATGATTTTATTCAGTAAAGGCCTGGGACCAGAAACTCACCCATTACTATAACACGTTTATGGGCATGATCTTGGCAGGGTTAAGCGTGACTTCGTGAGGCTTTCTTACTCGACAGTGGTAACCCTGGAAGAAACTTTTAAGCATTCAAAGCCTACGTCCAGACATCCAAGCACACAGACTAACCCCTTAACAGTAACACATTACTGGGCATGATTTTATTCAGTAAAGGCCTGGGCCAACAGACTCACCCCATTACTATAAAACTTGTATGGGAATGATCTTGGCGGGTTAAGTGTGACTTCTCGTATGCTTTCCCACTCGACCATGGTAACCCTGGAAGAAATTTTTAACATTTCAAAAACTAAGTCCAGATATCCAGGCTCAAGACTATCCCCATAACAGCAAGACATTACTGGGCATGATTTTATTCAGTAAAGGCCCTGTATTACGGTTTTCTTTAAGGCATGGGCCAACAAACTCACCCTATTACTATAACACAATCATGGGCATGATCTTGGCGGGTTAAGTGTGACGTCTTGTAGGTTTTCCCACTTGACCATGGTAACCCTGGAAGAAACATTTTGAAGCATTCAAAACAGCTAGACATCCAAGCACACAGACATCCAGGCTCAGGCTCAGACTAACCCCATAACAGCAAGACATTACTGGGCATGATTTTATTCAGTAAAGGCCTGGGACCAGAAACTCACCCATTACTATAACACGTTTATGGGCATGATCTCGGCAGGGTTAAGTGTGACTTCTCGTAGGCTTTCTTACTCGACCATGGTAACCCTGGAAGAAACTTTTAAGCATTTCAAAGCCTAAGTCCAGACATCCAAGCACACAGACTAAGTCCAGATATCCCTTAACAGTAACAGGGTTACTGGGCATGAATGACCTAGTAAAGGGCTGGGCCAACAGACTCATATTACTATAAAACTTTTATGGGAATGATGGCAAACAGGTTAAGTCTTGTGACTTCCAGACTTTAATACATTACTGGGCATGATTTTATTCCCAGCGGTCCATGATACCCACTTATGGAAAAGACTGGGTAAAAGACTTCAAAAACTAATTCCAGATGGGCGCGGCATAACGCCGGACATGGCAGGGAATGATTTTATTCAGTAAAGGCCCGCCATGGAGCCAGGCCTGGGGCCGGGGCCGATCATGCAGGGCGCCTGGTGGGCGGGTCTTGCCCCACGGGACCCGGCCGGGCTCAGCCAGCATTCAAGGCTACGTGGGGCCATCCCACACAGGCCCACCCACCTGCAGGAGGGACCGTGGGGCCGGTGCCTTGTGGTTTGGGTAGCAGTCCTGGGACCCCGACAGCCCAACCCCTGGACTCAGAATCTAGTTTAGGGACATGGGCTCACCTCTGGGGGAAGGGCCTGAGTTGTTGCGTGAGGTTGATGGCCGGCTAGAGATAGTCGGGCTCACCTCCACGCCTGCTTGGACTCTGGAACCCATCTTCTCGAAAGGGCTGGACTCTTCAGACTCTGGTGTTGCCCGCCATGGAGGCGGCAGGCTGGTGTGGGCTTGCTCATAGCTCCCCAGCTTAGCCGCCATGTGTTGGAGTTTAACCCGGTGGACAAGAGGGTCGCCTCCCTGCGACTTGGGTTGGGGAGGACTCTCACTGTCATTTGTGCCTACGGGCGAATGGCAGTGTAGAGTACCCGGCCTTCTTGGAGTCCTTGGGAGGGTGGAAGAAAGTGCTCAACCGGGGACTCTATGCGTCCTGCTGGGGACTTCACAGCTCACGTTGGTGATGCTAGTGACACCTGGAGGGGCGTGATTGGGAGGAGCGGCCCCGATCTGAACCTGAGTGGTGTTCTGTTGTTGGAATTCTGTGCTAAGCACGGTCTGTCCATAACGAACACCATGTTCAAGCATAAGAGGGTGTCCACCAGTACACCTGGCATCAGGACAGGCCCTAGGGGATAAGGTCGATGATCGACTTTGTGGTTGTATCATCTGATCTCCGGCCGCATGTGACACTCGGGTGAAAGAGGGAGGCGGAGCTGTCAACTGATCACCACCTGGTGGTGAGTTGGATCCGTTGGCGGGGAGGAGGCCGGACAGACTTGGCAGGCCCAAGCGTACCGTGGTCTGTTGGGAACGTTTGGCAGAGACCCTGTTTAAGTGATCTTCAACTCCTGCCTCCGGCAGAAGCACACGGATAACCGAGGGAGGCTGGAGACATTGAGTCGAGTGGACTATGTTCTCTACCTCTTTGGTCGGCGCAGCCGTCCAGAGCTGTGGCGTAAAGTCTCTTGTGCATGTAAGTGGCGGCAACCCCGAACCCGATGGTGGACACTGGAAGAAAGGGATGCCGTCAAGCTGAAGAAGGAGTCCTATCGGGCATGGTAACCCCCGAGGACCCCTGGGCAGCTGACAGGTACCTGGTGGGCCAAGCGGACTGCTGCCGGGTGGTTGTGCAGGCAAAGGCTTCGGGTCTGGGAGGAGTTCGGGAGGCCATGGAAAATGACTATCGGACGGCCTCAAAGAGGTTCTGGCAAACCGTCCAACGCCGACCTCAGGAAAGCAGTGCCCTGCCAGCACCGTATATAGTGCTGATGGGAACCTGCTAACCTCGACTGGGGATATTGTCGGGCGGTGGAAGGAATACTTTGAGGACCTCCTCAATCCCGTCAACACGTCTTCCACTGAGGAGCAGAGGCGGGGGGGACTCGGGGACTCGACCATTACCTGGCTGAGAGTCACTGAGGTGGTTGAAGCTCCTCGGTGGCAAGGCACCAGGGGTGGGCGAGATCCGCCCGGAATACCTCAGGTCTCTGGATGTTGTGGGGCTGTCTTGGCTGACACGCCTCTGCAGTGCTCAGCGTGGGCCCAGGAGAAGTGCCTCTGGACTGGCAGGCGGGGGTGAAATTTTCCTCTTTTTAAGAAGGGGACGGGAGGGTGTGCTCAACTATGGGGATCACACTTCTCAGCCTCCTGGGAAAGTCTATGCCAGGGTACTGGAGAGGAGAATCCGCCCGATAGTTGAACCTCGGCTTCAAGAGGAACAATGCAGGTTTCGCCCTGGGCGTGGAACACTGGACCAGCTCTATACCCTCTCCAGGATGCTGGAGGTTCCTGGGAGTTTGCCCAACCAGTCTACATGTGTTTGTGGATTTGGAGTAGGCATTCGACCGGGTTCCTCGTGGTGTCCTGTGGGAGTGCTCTGGGAATATGGGGTAAAGGGCCCTTTGCTAAAGGGCTGTCCGATCCTGTATGATCAGAGCAGGAGCTTAGTTACGCATTGCGGCATTAAGTCAGACTTGTTTCCAGTGCATGTTGGACTCCGACAGGGCTGCCCTTTGTCACGGTCCTGTTCATTATTTTTATGGACAGGATTTCTAGGCGCAGATCAGGGGGGAGAGGTCTGGTTTGGTGACCACAGGATAGCTTCTCTGCTTTTTTGCTGATGATGTTGTTCTGTTGGCTGCATCTGGCCAAGACCTACAGTGTGTGCTGGGGCGGTTTGCAGCTGAGTGTGAGCGGCAGGGATGAAAATCAGCACCTCAAGTCTGAGGCCTTGGTCCTCAGTCGGACAAGGGTGGCTTGCCCCTTCAGGTTGGTGGGAGCTCCTGCCCCAGGTGGAGGAGTTTAAGTATCTTGGGGTCTCGTTCACGAGTGAGGGAAGGATGAAGCGAGAGATTGACAGGCGGATCGGTGCAGCTTCTGCAGTAATGCGGTCGCTGTACTGGTCTGTCATGGTGAAGAAAAGAGCTGAGCGTGGCGAGCTCTCGATTTACGGTCGATCTTCGTTCTACTCTCACCTATGGTCCTGAAGAAGCTTTGGGTCATGACCGAAAGAATGAGATCCCGGATCCAAGCGGTCGAAATGAGTTTCCTTCGTAGGGTGGCTGGGCGCTCCACTTAGAGATAGGGTGAGGAGTTCAGTCACTCGGGAGGGCTCGGAGTAGACCCCGCTGCTCCTCCCATCGAGAGAGGCCAGCTGAGGTGGCTCGGGCATCTGTTCGGATGCCTCCCCGGACGCCTCCCTTGAAGAAGGTGTTCAGGCATGTCCCACAGGCTCGGGAAGAGGCCCTGGGAAGACCTAGGACACGCTGGAGGGACTATGTCTCTCGGCTGGCCTGGGAGCGCCTCGGTGTCCCCCCGGAAGAGCTGGAGGAAGTGTCTGGGGGAGGAAGTCTGGGCGTCCCTGACTTAGACTGTTGCCCCCAGCGACCCGGTAACCCGGATAAGCGGAAGAAAAGAAGAAGAAGAAACCCATTGCTAGTCCAGACATCCAGGATCACAGACTAACCCCATAACAGTAACACATTACTGGGAATGATTTTATTCAGTAAAGGCCTGGGCCCACAGACTCATCCATTACTATAACACTATTATGGGCATGATCTCGGCGGGTTAAGTGTGACTTCTCATAGGCTTTCCCACTCGACCATGGTAACCCTGGAAGAAATATTGAAGCATTCAATACCTAAATCCAGACATCCAGGTTCACAGACTAACCCCATAACAGTAACACATTACTGGGCATGATTTTATTCAGTAAAGGCCTGGGCCCACAAACTCACCCCATTACTATAACACTTTTATGGGCATGATCTTGGCGGGTTAAGTGTGACTTCTCATAGAGCTTTCCCACTCGACCATGGTAACCCTGAAGAAATTTTTAACATTCAAAAACTAAGTCCAGATATCCAGGCTCGGTTTAAGACTAACCCCATAAACAGCAAGACATTAGGCTGGGAATGATTTTATTCAGTAAAGGCCTGGGACCAGAAACTCACCCATTACTATAACACTTTTATGGGCATGATCTTGGCAGGGTTAAGCGTGACTTCTCGTAGGCTTTCTTACTCGACAATGGTAACCCTGGAAGAAACTTTTAAGCATTCAAAGCCTCGTCCAGACATCCAAGCACACAGACTAACCCCTTAACAGTAACACATTACTGGGCATGATTTTATTCAGTAAAGGCCTTATCCCACAGACTCACCCCATTACTATAACACTATTAGGGGCATGATCTTGGCGGGTTAAGTGTGACTTCTCGTAGGCTTTCCCACTCGACCATGGTAACCCTGGAAGAAATATTGAAGCATTCAAAACCTAAATCCAGACATCCAGGCTCACAGACTAACCCCATAACAGTAACACATTACTGGGCATGATTTTATTCACTAAAGGCCCTGTATTACACTTTTCTTTAAGGCCACAGACTCACACCATTACTATAACACTTTCATGGGCATGATCTTGGCGGGTTAAGTGTGACTTCGTAGGCTTTCCCACTCGACCATGGTAACCCTGGAAGAAATTTTGAAGCATTCAAAACCTACATCCAGACATCCAGGCTCACAGACTAACCACAAAACAGTTACACATTACTGGGCATGATTTTATTCAGTAAACCCTGGTAACCCTGCAACATTAATATAACAGGCGTGATCTTGGCCTACGTAAGTGAGACATCGTAGGCTCACTCGACCATGGTAACCCTGGAAGACACTTAAGACATTCAAAACCTACGGCATGATTCCAAACACACAAAGGGCCCTGAATATTACAGTTTTCTTTCAGGCCTGGGCTACAAACTCACCCCATTATTATGACACTTTAATGGGCATGATCTTGGCGGGTTAAGTGTGACTTCTCGTAGGAGTTTTCTATTCGACCATGGTAACCCTGGAAGAAATTTTTAAGCGTTCAAAACCTCAGTCCAGACATCCAGGCGATATTGGCGGTTTAAGTGCGACTTCTCGGGAGCTAATCCACTCGACCATGGTAACCCAGGAACAAATATTTTAAGCGTTCAAAACCTACATCCAGACATCCAGGCTCACAGACTAACCCCATAACAGTAAAACATTACTGGGCATGATTTTTATTCAGTAAAGGCCCTGGGCCCACAGACTCACCAGTTACTTCTTTGAAGGCATGGGGCCGGGTTAAACTGACTTCGTAGGCTATCCCACTTTCATGGTAACCCTCTTGAAGAAGTTTTGTGGGTTCAAAACCTAAATTCAGACATCCTGACTCATGGTAACCCTGGAAGAAACTGGGCATTGAAGCATTCAAAAGGCCTAAGTCACAGACTCACCCCATTATTACTAGCACTATTATCGAGCGATATTGGCCGGTTTAAGTGCGACTTCTCGTGGCTTTAATTCACTCGACCATGGTAACCCTGGAACAAATTTTTAAGCGTTCAAAACCTAAATCCAGACATCCAGGCTCACAGACTAACCCCATAACAGTAACACATTACTGGGCATGATTTTATTCAGTAAAGGCCTGGGCACACAGTCTCACCCCATTACTATAACACTATAATGGGCATGATTTTGGCGGGTTAAGTGTGACTTCTGGTATGCTTTCCCACTCGACCATGGTAACCCTGGAAGAAATATTGAAGCGTTCAAAACTTACATCCACACATCCAGGTTCACAGACAAACCCCATAACAATTACATAATACTGGGCATGATTTTACTCAGTAAAGCCCTGTATTACAGACTTTTCTTTAAGGCCTGGGACCAGATCTCACCCATTACTATAACACGTTTATCGACCATGGTAACCTTGGAAGAAGTTTTAAGCGTTCAAAACTTGACATCCAGGCTTATTGGCTTACTGCGACTTCTCAGGTGCTAATCCACTCGACCAGTGGTAACCCTGGAACAAATTTTAAGCATTCAAAACCTAAGTCCAGATATCCAAGCACACAGACTAACCCCATAACAGTAACAAATTACAGGGCATGATTTTATTCAGTAAAGGCCTTATCCCACAGACTCACCCCATTACTATAACACTATTAGGGCATGATCTTGGCCGGGTTAAGTGTGACTTCTCGTAGGCTTTCCCACTCGACCATGGTAACCCTGGAGAAATTTTTAACACTTCAAAACCTAAGTCCAGATATCCAGGCTCAAGACTAACTCCATAACAGCAAGACATTACTGGGAATGATTTTATTCACTAAAAGCCCTGTATTACAGTTTTCTTTAAGGCTTGGGCCACAAACTCACCCCATTACTATAAAACTATTAGGGGCATGATCTTGGCGGGTTAATTGTGACTTCTCGTAGGCTTTCCTACTCGACCATGGTAACCCTGGAAGAAATTTTTAAAGCGTTCAAAACCTAAATCCAGACATCCAAGCTCACAGACTAACCCACACAACAGGAACACATTACTGGGCATGATTTTATTCACTAAAGGGCCTGTATTACAGCTTTATTTAAAGCCTGGACCCACAGACTCACCCCATTACTATAACACTTTCATGTGCATGATCTTGGCCGGGTTAAGTGTGACTTCTCGTAGGTCTTCCCACTCGACCAATGGTAACCCTGGAACAAATATTTGAAGCGTTCAAAATCTACGTCCAGACATCCAGGATCACAGACTAACCCCATAACAGTAACAAATTACTGGGGCATGATTTTATTCAGTAAAGGCCTGGGCCCAAAAACTCACCCCATTATTACAAAACTTTTATGAGCATGAGCTTGGCCGGGTTAAGTGTGACTTCTCGTAGGCTTTCTTACTCGACCATGGTAACCCTGGAAGAAACTTTTAAGCATTCAAAACCTAAATCCAGGCTCACAGTCTAACCCCATAACAGCTACACATTACTGCGCATGATTTTATTCAGTAAAGGCCTGGGCTCACAGACTCACCCCATTACTGTAACAGGCGTGATCTTGGCGGGTTAAGTGTGACTTCTCGTAGGCTTTCCCACTCGACCATGGTAACGCTGGAAGAAACTTTTAAGCATTCAAAACCTACGTCCAGACATCCAAACACACAGACTAACCCCTTAACAGTAACACATTACTGGGCATGATTTTATTCAGTAAAGGCCTGGGCCGCAGACTCACTCCATTACTAAAACACTATTAGGGGCATGATCTTGGCCGGGTTAAGTGTAACTTCTCGTATGCTTTCCCACTCGACCATGGTAACCCTGGAAGAAATTTTTAAGCGTTCAAAACCTAAATCCAGACATCCAGGCTCACAGACTAACTTAATAACAGTAACAGATTACTGGGCATGATTTTATTCAGTAAAGGCCCTGTATTACATGACCCTGTTGCAGTTTCTTTAAGGCATAGGCCAACAAACTCACCCCATTACTATAACACATTAATGGGCTTGATCTTGGCGGGTTAAGTGTGACGTCTTGTAGGTTTTCCCACTCGACCATGGTAACCCTGGAAGAATTATTGAAGCATTCAAAATCTTAATCCAGACATCCAGGCTCAAAGACTAACCCCATAACAGTAATCCATTACTGGGCATGATTTTATTCAGTAAAGGCCTGAGCCCACAGACTCATTCCATTACTATAACACTATTATGAGCATGATCTCGGCCGGGTTAAATGTGACTTCTCTTAAGCTTTCCCACTCGACCATGGTAACCCTTGAAGAAATTTTTACATTTTCAAAAACTAAGTCCAGATATCCAGGCTCAAGACTAACCCCATAACAGCAAGACATTACTGGGAATGATTTTATTCACTAAAGGCCCTGTATTACAGTTTTCTTTAAGGCTTGGGCCCACAAACTCACTCCATTACTATAAAATTATTAGGGGCATGATCTTGGCAGGATAATTGTGACTTCTCGTAGGTTTTCCTACTCGACCATATTAACCCTGGAAGAAATTTTTAAGCGTTCAAAACCTAAATCCAGACATCCAAGCTCACAGACTAACCCACACAACAGGAACACATTACTGGGCATGATTTTATTCACTAAAGGGCCTGTATTACAGCTTTATTTAAAGCCTGGACCCACAGACTCACCCCATTACTATAACACTTTCATGTGCATGATCTTGGCGGGTTAAGTGTGACTTCTCGTAGGTCTTCCCACTCGACAATGGTAACCCTGGAACAAATATTTGAGCGTTCAAAATCTACGTCCAGACATCCAGGATCACAGACTAATCCCATAACAGTAACAAATTACTGGGCATGATTTTATTCAGTAAAGGCCTGGGCCCACAAACTCACCCCATTATTACAAAACTTTTATGAGCATGAGCTTGGCCGGGTTAAGTGTGACTTCTCGTAGGCTTTCTTACTCGACCATGGTAACCCTGGAAGAAACTTTTAAGCATTCAAAACCTAAATCCAGACATCCAGGCTCACAGTCTAACCCCATAACAGCTACACATTACTGCGTATGACTTTATTCAGTAAAGGCCTGGGCTCACAGACTCACCCCATTACTGTAACAGGCGTGATCTTGGCGGGTTAAGTGTGACTTCTCGTAGGCTTTCCCACTCGACCATGGTAACGCTGGAAGAAACTTTTAAGCATTCAAAACCTACGTCCAGACATCCAAACACACAGACTAACCCCTTAACAGTAACACATTACTGGGCATGATTTTATTCAGTAAAGGCCTGGGCCCGCAGACTCACTCCATTACTATAACACTATTAGGGGCATGATCTTGGCGGGTTAAGTGTGACTTCTCGTAGGTTTTCCCACTTGACCATGGTAACCCTGGAACAAATATTTGAGCATTCAAAACCTACGTCCAGACATCCAGGATCACAGACTAATCCCATAACAGTAACACATTACTAGGCATGATTTTATTCTGTAAAGGCCTGGGCCCACAAACTCACCCCATTATTACAACACTATTATGGGCATGATCTTGGTCGACTTAAGTGAGACTTCTCGTAGGTTTTCCCACTGACCATGGTAACCCTGGAAGAAACTTTTAAGCATTCAAAGCCTACGTCCAAACATCCAGGTTCACAGACTAACCCCATAACAATTACACATTACTGGGCATGATTTTACTCAATAAAGGTCCTGTATTACAGTTTTCTTTAAGGCCTGGGCCCACAAACTCAACCCATTACTATAACACTTTTATGGGCATGATCTTGGCAGGGTTAAGTGTGCTTTCTCGTAGGCTTTCCCACTCGACCATGGTAACCCTGGAACAAATATTTGAACGTTCAAAGCCTACGTCGAGACATCCAGGCTCACAGACTAACCCCATAACAGTTACACATTACTGGGCATGATTTTATTCAGTAAAGACCTGAGCCCACAGACTCACCCCATTACTATAACACTATCATGGGCATGATCTTGGCCGGGTTAAGTGTAACTTCTCGTATGCTTTCCCACTCGACCATGGTAACCCTGGAAGAAACTTTTAAGCGTTCAAAACCTAAATCCAGACATCCAGGCTCACAGACTAACCCAATAACAGTAACAGATTACTGGGCATGATTTTATTCAGTAAAGGCCCTGTATTACGGTTTTCTTTAAGGCATAGGCCAACAAACTCACCCCATTACTATAACACATTAATGGGCTTGATCTTGGCCGGGTTAAGTGTGACGTCTTGTAGGTTTTCCCACTCGACCATGGTAACCCTGGAAGAATTATTGAAGCATTCAAAATCTTAATCCAGACATCCAGGCTCAAAGACTAACCCCATAACAGTAATCCATTACTGGGCATGATTTTATTCAGTAAAGCCTGAGCCCACAGACTCATTCCATTACTATAACACTATTATGAGCATGATCTCGGCGGGTTAAATGTGACTTCTCTTAAGCTTTCCCACTCGACCATGGTAACCCTTGAAGAAATTTTTTACATTTCAAAAACTAAGTCCAGATATCCAGGCTCAAGACTAACCCCATAACAGCAAGACATTACTGGGAATGATTTTATTCACTAAAGGCCCTGTATTACAGTTTTCTTTAAGGCTTGGGCCCACAAACTCACTCCATTACTATAAAACTATTAGGGGCATGATCTTGGCCGGGATAATTGTGACTTCTCGTAGGTTTTCCTACTCGACCATATTAAGCCTGGAAGAATTTTTTAAGCGTTCAAAACCTAAATCCAGACATCCAAGCTCACAGACTAACCCCACAACAGGAACACATTACTGGGCATGATTTTATTCACTAAAGGGCCTGTATTACAGCTTTATTTAAAGCCTGGACCCACAGACTCACCCCATTACTATAACACTTTCATGTGCATGATCTTGGCCGGGTTAAGTGTGACTTCTCGTAGGTCTTCCCACTCGACAATGGTAACCCTGGAACAAATATTTGAGCGTTCAAAAGCGTTCAGACATCCAGGATCACAGACTAATCCCATAACAGTAACACATTACTGGGCATGATTTTATTCAGTAAAGGCCTGGCCCACAAACTCACCCCATTATTACAAACTTTTATGAGCATGAGCTTGGCGGGTTAAGTGTGACTTTAGGCTTTCTTACTCGACCAAGTAACCCTGGAAGAAACTTTTAAGCATTCAAAACCTAAATCCAGACATCCAGGCTCACAGTCTAACCCCATAACAGCTACACATACTGCGTATGACTTTATTCAGCGGGCCTGGGCTCACAGACTCACCCCATTACTGTAACAGGCGTGATCTTGGCGGGTTAAGTGTGACTTCGTAGGCTTTCCCACTCGACCATGGTAACGCTGGAAGAAACTTTTAAGCATTCAAAACCTACGTCCAGACATCCAAACACACAGACTAACCCCTTAACAGTAACACATTACTGGGCATGATTTTTTATTCAGTAAAGGCCTGGGCCCACAAACGCACCGCATTATTACAGCACTATTATGGGCATGATCTTGGTCGACTTAAGTTTGACTTCTCGTAGGCTTTCCCACTCGACCATGGTAACCCTGGAACAAATATTTGAGCGTTCAAAACCTACGTCCAGACATCCAAGCTCACAGTTTAACCCCATAACATCTACACATTACTGCGTATGACTTTATTCAGTAAAGGCCTGGGACCAGAAACTGTGGGATATTTTCTATCCTTTGTGAATATATATTACTGATGTTTTATTTTTTATATTTTTATACAAATGTTTTTTATTAATTCACTGTTTATTTTGAGCAATTATAATCAGCTATGGTATTTAAATACAAAATAGCAAATATATCTTTTAAGTAGTATGGTATTTGTGCAAGCAATATATTGTGCAAAAGAATGTTAGTTGAACAGGAACTGTCAGCTAACGTCCTGGCCTATGTCTGCGTGCAGAAGAGTGATAAGCAAATTGCATGCTTGGGAGTTGAGAGGGTCAGGGGTCGTGTATGTCTCTCTTCAGGTTCTACAGGTCACAGATGGAATGAGGAGGTCAGCTTTCTTGAAAAGAGGATACAACACCGAATGGGCAATGGAGTCAGATAACGCGAGGTGTGAACTGAAGAGGGACGACGATAAATATTGAGCTGCTGGAGTGTGGACACACTCTCTTGTGTGAATGAACTCAGCAGCTGATGTTTGTATCATATGCATCTGTCGAATAAATGATTTGGAATATAAAGTTATGTCTCCTCTTCGATAAAAGAATGCGCATTGATTGCAGAAAATAATTAGCACAACAAAACTCAACCCATTACTATAATACTTTTATGGGCATGATCTTGGCAGGGTTAAGCGTGACTTCTCGTAGGCTTTCTTACTCGACAATGGTAACCCTGGAAGAAACTTTTAAGCATTCAAAGCCTACGTCCAGACATCCAAGCACACAGACTAACCCCTTAACAGTAACACATTACTTGGCATGATTTTATTCAGTAAAGGCCCTGTATTACATCTTTCTTTAAAGCCTGGACCCACAGACTTACCCTCCTTACTATAACACTTTCATGGGCATGATCTTGGTCGACTTAAGTGTGACTTCTCAGAAGTCTTTCCCACTCGAACATGGTAACCCTGGAACAAATATTTGAGCATTCAAAGCCTACGTCCAGACATCCAAGCTCACAGATTAACCCCATAACAGCTACACATTACTGCGTATGACTTTATTCAGTAAAGGCCTGGGACCAGAAACTCAACCCATTACTATAACACTTTTATGGGCATGGTCTTGGCAGGGTTAAGCGTGACTTCTCGTAAAGGCTTTCTTACTCGACAATGGTAACCCTGGAAGAAACTTTTAAGCATTCAAAGCCTACGTCCAGACATCCAAGCACACAGACTAACCCCTTAACAGTAACACATTACTTGGCATGATTTTATTCAGTAAAGGCCTGGGCCAACAAACTCACCCCATTACTATAACACTATTATGGGCATGATCTTGGCCAGGTTAAGTGTGACTTCTCGTAGGCTTTCCCACTCGACCATGGTAACCCTGGAAGAAATATTGAAGCATTCAAAACCTACGTCCAGACATGCAGCCTCACAGACTAACCCTATAACAGCAAAACATTATTGGGCATGATTTTATTCAGTAAAGGCCTGGGCCCACAAACTCAACCCATTACTATAACACTTTTATGGGCATGATCTTGGCGGGTTAAATACGACTTCTCGTAGGCTTTCCCACACCACCATGGTAGCCATGGAAGAAAGTTTTAAGCGTTCAAAACCTAAGTCCAAACATCTAGGCGCTTCTTCCAGCTGATCTTGCCCGAGTTAAGTTCGATATCTTGGACGGTTTCCCACTCAACCCTCGCCACCCTGGATGAAATTTTTAAGCGTTTAAAAACAAAGCCCAAACATCTAGGCGCTTCTTCCTGCCGATCTTGCCCGAGTTAAGTTCGATATCTTGGATGGTTTCCCACTCGACCATGGTAATCCTGGAAGACATTTTTAAGCGTTCAAATCATAAGTCCAGACAACCAGGCGATATTAGCTGGGTTAAGTGCAACTTCTCGGATGCTTTCCACCATGGTAACCCTGGAAGAAATTTTTAAGCATTTAAAAATAAGTCCAGACATCCAGGCGCCGTCTAGCCGATCTTGGCGGGATAGGTGCGTTTTCTCGGACGCTTTCCCACTCGACCATGGTAACCATTGAAGAAATTTTTAAGCATTCAAAACCTAAGCCCAGACATCCAGGCGCTTCATCGAGCGATATTGGCCGGGATAGGAAGGACTTCTCACATGCTTTCCCACTTGACCACGGTAACCCTGGAAGAAATTTTTAAGCATTTTAAACCTAAGTACAAACATCCAGGAGCTTCGTCCAGCCGATCATGGCGGGATAGGTGCGTTTTCTCGGACTCTTTTCCACTCTACGATGGTAACCCTGTAAGAAATTTTTAAGTGTTTAAAACCTAAGTCCAGATATCCAGGGGCTTCATTCAGACGATTTTGGCGGGTAGGTGCGACTTCTCGGACGCTTTTCCACTCGACCATGGGAAACCTGGAAACAATTTTTAAGCATTCAAAACCTAAGTCCAGACATACAGCCGAACTTGGCTGGGTTAAGCTCGACTTCTTGGACAGTTTCCCCACTCGACCATGGTAATCCTGGAAGAAATTTTTAAGCGTTTTAAAGCTAAGTCCAGACATCCAGGCGCTTCATCCAGGTGATATTGGCGAGATAGGTGCGACTTCTCAGACGCTTTCCCACTCAACCGTGGTAACCCAGGAGAAATTTTTACGCATTTAATACTTAAGTCCAGACATCCAGGCGCTTCTTCCAGCCGATATTGGCCACGTTAGGTGCGACTTCTCCACTCAAAACCAGCAACCCTGTATGAAATTTTTAAGTGTTTAAAACCTAAGCCCAAACATCCAGGCGCTTCATCCAGCCGATCTTGGCGGGTTAAGTTCGACTTCTCAGACGCTTTCCCACTCAACCATGGTAACCCAGGAGGAAATTTTTACGCATTTAATACTTAAGTCCAGACATCCAGGCGCTTCATCCAGGCGATATTGGCGAGATAGGTGCGACTTCTCAGACGCTTTCCCACTCGACCCCCTCCACCCTGAAGGAAATTTTTAATAGTTCAAAATCTAAGTTTAGACATCCAGGCGCTTCATCCAGCCAATATTGGCCAAGTTAGGTGTGACTTCTCGGACAACTTTTCACTCGACCCTTGCCACCCTGGATGAAATTTTTAATCATTCAAAACCTAACCCAAAACATCCAGGCGTTTCATCCAGCCGATCTTGACCGATCTTGGCTGGGTTAAGTGTGATTTTATCGGACGCTTTACCACTCGACCCCTGCCACCGGGAGGAAATTTTTAAATGTTCAAAACCTTAGTCCTAACATTCAGGCGCTTCATCCAGCCGATCTTAGCTAGGATAGATGCGATTTCTCGGACGCTTTCCCACTCGACCATGCTAACCCTGGAGAAAATTTTTAAGCGTTCAAAAGCGTAAAGTCGAGACATCCAGGCGCTTCATCCAGCCGATATTGGCGAGTTAGGTGCGACTTCTCAGACGACTTTTCACTCAACCCCTGCCAAACTGAATGAAATTTTTAAGCATTCAAAACCTAAGTCCAGACATCCAAGCGCTTCAATCAGGTGATCTTGTCCGGGTTAAGTGTGTCTTCTCGAATACTTTCCCACTCGACCATGGTAACCCTGAGAGAAATTTTTAAGCATTCAAAATCTAAGTCCAGACATCCAGGCGCTTCATCCAGCCGATCTAGGACGGGTAAAGTGCGACTTCTCGGAGGCTTTCAAACTTCACCATGGTAACCCTGGAAGAAATTTGTAAGCGTTCAAAACCTAAATCCAGACATCCAGGCTCACAGACTAACCCCACAAAAGTAACACATCACTGGGCATGATTTTATTTAGTAAAGGCCCAGGATTACAGTTTTCTTTAAGGCCTGGGCACACAGACTCACCCTATTACTAAAACACTTTCATGGGCATGATCTTGGCTGGGTTAAGTGTGACTTCTCTGAAACTTTCCCATTCGACCATGGTAACCCTTGAGGAAATTTTTAAGTCCAGACTTCCAGGCACTTCATCCAGGCGATATTGGCGGGTTAAGTGCGACTTCTCAAGCTTTCCCATTCGACCATGGTAAACCTGGAGGATTTTTTTAAGTCCACACATCCAAGCGCTTCATCCAGGTAATATTGGCCGTGTTAAGTGAGTCTTCTCGTACACTTTCCCACTCGACCATGGTAAGCCTGTAGGAAATTTTTAAGCGTTTAAAACCTAAATCCAGACATCCAGCCGATATTGGCGAGTTAGGTGCGACTTCTTGGGCTTTTTCACTCGATCCCCACCACCCTGGATGAAATTTTTAAGCATTCAAAACCTAACCCCAGACATCCAGGCGCTTCATCCAGCCGATCTTGGCCGGGTTAAGTTCGACTTTTTGGGCACTTTTCCACTCGACCATGGAAGCTATGGAGGAAATTTTTAAGCGTTCAAAATCTAAGTACAGACATCCAGGCGCTTCATCCAGCCGATCTTGGCTGTGATAGGTGCTCATTCTTGGACGTTTTCCCACTCTAACACCGCCACCCTGGAGAAAATTTTTAAGCGTTTCAAACCTAAGTCCAGACTTCAGTCGTTAACTTCAGGCCAGGTGTGTGTGCCCGATGAAACCACCTATATCCCAGCAAGCTAACAGTTGTTTGTTGACTCACTAGTATGTTTATCAGTATCAGTGTGTGTGAGGCCCGAGAGCTACAGATCTCCATCCTGTAGATGGAGGAGAACACAACCTTCTCATGTTAAACCCAACTAAAACCGTTTCCTGTTCTGTTCTCATTGTACAGTATGTGCCGTGTTTCAGTGTCTGAGTCTCTTAACTTGTGATGTGTCTGCTTCTCTTTGTAGGACACGTAGTGTTCATGTCTTCAAAAGCTTCTTGGTTAGCCACATGCCCCTCGTGATTTCGCTGATGAAGCTATTTCCAGACAATGGTCACCTGTCCAGAGAAGAGAGGCGTTTCATCTACTGTCCAGAACCGTGCACACATGATCACTGAAGAGGAAGTGGAAAGTCAACCAATCAAAATGAGCTTCACTGTAAATAAATGAACCTAATGGAGTACTACTAAAGCTGATTTAGATTAATCATTGATAGTTCATGTTGTTTTAGCATCTCAGAAATATCCACCTTGATTTTTTCTCATTTATTTTTAAACATAGGAATAACTTTCATACGTTAGCTTCATATTTTACATGTTAGCTCAGTTTGAATAAAATCATGCTTGATTTAAATCATCCGTCATCCTTGGCCCCATTTCACTCTATAATATGAAGGTCAAATGATTACGAATGATTTAAGAACAAATGAATATAAAAAAAACTGAAAGACAACACAAGTCTATGTTTGATCTCTTGAAGAAGCATGCACACACACACACACACACACACACACATATATACACTCTCACTCTCTCACACACACACACAGGTTGCTACAACATACATTTTTATTTTATGTATGTTTGTATAAATGGTAAATAAACTGTTTAATAAGAATAATATTAGTAGAATTTTTTTCCAGAGTTAAAAACACATGCTTGACTCTTTATACAGGGTCACATGATTGATTCAGTACATCCTCAAAACGACATTCAATCAAAAATGGGTGACCCTGATGAACTTAAAGCCTGATTAATTATACAGTTGTGGCCAAAAGTTTTGAGAATGACACAAATATTAGTTTTCACAAAGTTTGCTGCTAAACTGCTTTTAGATCTTTGTTTCAGTTGTTTCTGTGATGTACTGAAGTGTAATTACAAGCACTTCATACGTTTCAAAGGCTTTTATCGACAATTACATGGCATTTATGCAAAGAGTCATTATTTGCTGTGTTGGCCCTTCTTTTTCAGGACCTCTGCAATTCGACTGAGCATGCTCTCAATCAACTTCTGGGCCAAATCCTGACTGATAGCAACCCATTCATAATCACTTCTTGGAGTTTGTCATAAGTAGTGGGTTTTTGTTTGTCCACCCTTATTGGCACAGTGCTCCATCATGCTGAAAAATGCATTGTTCTTCACCAAACTGTTGTTGGATTGTTGGAAGAAGTTGCTGTTGGAGGGTGTTTTGGTACCGTTCTTTATTCATGGCTGTATTTTTGGGCAAAATTGTGAGTGAGCCCACTCCCTTGGATGAGAAGCAACCTCTCACATGAATGGTCTCAGGATGCTTTACTGTTGGCATGACACAGGACTGATGGTAGCGCTCACCTTTTCTCGGTGCAATCTTAGTAGCCACAATATCCTTGCCTGTGAAGCCATTTTTATGCAACGCAATGATGGCTGCACGCGTTACCATGGTTAACAATGGAAGAACGATGATTTCAAGCATCACCCTCCTTTTAACATGTCAAGTCTGTCATTCTAACCCAATCAGCCTGACATAATGATCTCCAGCCTTGTGCTCTTCAACATTCTCACCTGAGTTAACAAGACGTTTACTGAAATGATCTCAGCAGGTCGTTCAATGACAGCAATGAAATGCAGTGGAAGTTTTTTCAGGTTTAAGTTCATTTTCATGGCAAAGAAGGACTATGCAATCCATCTGATCACTCTTCATAACATTCTGGAGTATATGCAAATTGCTATTACAAAAACTTAAGCAGCAACTTTTCCAATTTCCAATATTTATGTCATTCTCAAAACCTTTGGCCACAACTGTACATATACTGTTGATACACATTTCTTTCATAAACTCCAATTTTCTATTAATACACAATTCCAAACCTTTCCAAAACAATCTTGAGTAAATGAGAAAAGAAAGATGCTAAATAGTTTTCTTTTGTTTACCAAAGTTGACAGCTATACGAAATGTTAAGCTTAAAAATTTCCAAATGTAATAAATTCTATAAAGTAGTTTGTAAGACACTTCCTTCATTTTGATACATTTATTTGGCAGTATTCATTCTTTAACACAAGAGATATAACCAAATAAAGAAGAGCAAAGGACACAGAACAAAGAGCATTTGTTCAAATCGTATTAATTAATATATTGTTGTCTTAAAACAAATACAGTTTTTCAAATGTGCACACTTTAGGAAAAAAATGCTAATTCTCCTGGTTTCACAGGTGATTGGATTTTCTGAGGAAATCCTGTATACGACAACAATTACCCATTGAAATGAACTAATTTACTTGCATCTTACTAAAAGAATACCTCCTTTGAGCCAACGATAAAATAAAGATCTGTTTTTAAATACTATGCCCTTGTTATTTCATATGAAATAGTTGTGGGGTGAAAAATGGTGAAAAGAGCTTGTCTGTGAAAACCGGCCAATTTAGCAGGAATTTTGTCAACAGAAAAATTATGTTCCAATAAAAAATCTATGCTTCAAGAAAATTAAATATATCATTAGGAAGGCATTCCGAGGATTTTAATAAGAAATTATGAATAAAATAAATAAAACTAATGAATCACTGTATCAAATGCTTGATATTTTCAGTAATATCTTATATTTTTTCTTTAAACATTCATTTTCAAGCAGGTTTACTCACAGGTTTGATGACGCACGAAGATACTGAAAGCTGATTGGCCTCCTGACAGTGATCGGTTAAATACGCGGGAAAATAGCGCGTTCAGTTTAGTCAGAGATCATAGTAACTTCTCTGATTTATATAGTAATTTATACATTTATTAATAAATCTCGCTATTTAATAATGAAAAGTGCATAAGATTCAACGCTTCCGATAAAAAGCGTGCGCTCGCATGCGCTGTTGTACTCGCACGCGCGACGTCACGCGCACCATGTACGTGAACTATAGTTTCTATGGCGACGCGTGTTATGACGTGAATTCTACACATAAACACTCAGACCCATCGATATCTGTTTGTTGAGAGACGAGGCGATTTCAGAGACTTTCGGAGATTATTTCCTGACACTGTGATTTTCGACGCAGTTCAGAGCGAGAGAGACTTTTATTTTAGGAGATCGGAGGATATTTCCTTTGAGTACAGTTTGAAGGAAGTTTTTATTCTCTTCTTATTTCTCTTCTTATTTATTTCTCTCATTCTTTTCTCTTTCTTTCTTTCTTTCTTTCTTTTCTTTCTTCAGCTAATTATTATTTTTTTATTTATTTACTGTATTTCGTGGAGTTTGGAGAGATTGTCAGCCGCTCTTATGAGTGAAAGACAAGGTGAGTGTTTTGTTTGTTATTGCTATTTTATGGTATGATGTTGTACAATGTTTGACTGAATTAATGTGAAGATATGCCTTTAATTTTCTATTCAAGAGCAAATAGAAGTAAAAGCAATTGGTGCTTGGTTATGATAAAGGTTGCTAATAGAGGCTGTAAGTGTCTGATGTGTGAAATATTGCAGCCTCGGGCCGCTCCAGATCCAGGAGTGCTGCTGTCTCTCAGGCGGCTGCTCAGGAGGTTGGGAGACGCGGCTCTGGTGACGACGCTCAGGAACCGCTGACCAACCCAAACCTGCCTCTGAGCCAAGAGCTGCCTGGGTACATCGCTCCTCTGCCGTCAGAGTTGGCGTTTCTGTGTCCGTGTCTCACGGAAGAGGAGGCGGCAGAGCAGCAGCCAGGAGGATGAGGTCCGTCCCCTCATACAGAAGAGCTGCCAAAGCGCTCCGCAGCAGAGGTCAGAGTGCACTGAGATTAAACACCTCACCACTCACTAAACGAGTCGTCACTGAAGACGTTACAGTAAGGTTCCGTTTAAATAGGGTTTCTTGTGATCTTGTGTGTTGCAGAAGCGTATGTCAAGGGCCCATTGCTGGGGCGAGGTGGATTCGGCTCGGTGTATGCTGGGACCCGCAGGTCTGACGGACTGCCAGTAAGACTTCCTCTCACCTCCCTCGTTAGAAATGTTGCCGTCAGTGAACGTGGTCTGTGATAATTAGTCAGCGTGGTCTTCATCTGTCTATAGGTTGCCATCAAGCACGTCTGTAAAGAGGAACACCGAGACTGAGAGTCGTGAGTTCAGAGTGAATCTGTTGCTCTGCTTGCTCTGATTGAGCGCTGGATATAACGCAGCGTTCGTCCTGCAGGAAGGTCAGGATCAGCTGCCGCTGGAGGTGGCGTTGATGAGTCTGGTCAATTCGGCTCCTGCCTGCCCAACGTCCTGCAGCTGCTGGAGTGGTTAGACTTTCCCAGACGCTACACCTTGATCCTGGAGCGTCCGTTCCTTGCCAAGATCTGGACACTTTCTGCAAACAGAACGGACGCCTGGAGGAGAGTCTGGCCAAGAAAGTGCTGCTGCAGCTGGTCACGGCGCTGAAACACTGCGAGAGCCGCGGAGTCCTGCACCGGACGTCAAACCGGAGAACCTGCTGATCTCCACAGAGTCACACGACATCAAGCTGCTGGACTTCGGCTGTGGAGATCTGCTGAAAGACTCGGCCTACAGACACTTTGCAGGTGGGTTTGATCTCACTGCGGTGAGCTGTGTTTGTTTGTGGAGCCTCTTCAGGTGACGTCTGGGGTCTTGTTGTGTCTCTCAGGCACTCTTCAGTACGCCTCCTGAGTGGTTTTGGCGGCAGCGCTATCACGCAGGACCGGCTACGGTTTGGTCGGTCGGGTGACGCTCTACAACATCTTGTGCGGCTGTTTCCCCTTCAGAGGCACATTGAGGTCACCTCCAGAAGCAGATTGCGCTTCCTAGAGAGCTGTCCACAGGCAAGAGACAGAGGTCACGTCCAGATCCAGGTGAAGCGTGTGCTTCTGTCTTCCTGAACACTGTGTTGTGTGTAACAGAGTGCGGTCAGCTGATTGGCTGGTGTCTCAGTGCATCGGCGTCAGACCGGCCCACTTTAGAGGACATTGAGTGCCACCCCTGGTTACACTGAGCAGGTGGCCAGAGACACACACTTATCTGACTCACAGCAGTCACGGCTAGATTGTCTCGTTAGGATCAGACTAGATTAATGCTTCTGATTGTTTGTATAGGGTGAGCAGGAGTGACACAGGAAGTGCAGGAACGGCTTCCTGGTCGTCTCCAGAAAGAGCAGAGGATCATGGGCTGATGGTGAAGGGTTCGGATCCTCTGCTCCAGTCGGTGAAGATCTCTGTGTGGATGCTGCAGGAGTCTGAACACACAGCAGCAGCTGAAACCACCCACAGATCAATATGTGTAGCTTCTCCACAATAAAGTGTAAATATGTATATAACAGGAGTTGTACATCTCGCTGTATCACAGTAGTATTACTTTTTTTGTAATCAGGACAGGAAAAAGGACCAAAAATAAGAAAGAAATCAGAAGAAAAATCTAGTGATTCAAATTAATAGAAGGGGATGCATAGAGTGTAAATTGCAAAAACAAATATATAAATAAAGCCATTTTTATGCTTAAAGGAAAAAATAATGGTGACCCAAAACCATTGTTCCATACTTTTTCAAAATATCCTCCTTTGTGTTTCGGGAGAACAAAGAAATTCATACAAGTTTGGAACTACTTGAGGATGAGTAAATGATAACAAAATCTTACTTGTTGGGTAAAATTCCTTTAAACAGTAATATTTTCGTTTGCCTTACCGTGGTGCTTTAACTGTGGCAGTGGGGCTGCACAACATCTGTGCAAATTATCAGGGTAAAGAAATTAACCAAATAAATAGAAATAAACAAGCTAAAATATTTAGTTCAATACGTCCTGCAACTGGTTTTGCACATACAGTAGAATACAAATTGCCTAGAAAGACATATTTTAACAGTTATTTATATTATTTAACAGAAATTACTTGATTTATAGTTTGGATTCATAACAACATAAATTAGTCATTTCAGGCTCACTGATTCAAAGAAAACTAATTTTCTGGTTGACCAGAAGCTGAATACAAAGTATTTATTCAGTAAATAATAATCAGTGAACCATATTCCTTTTAACATACCTACAAACATTGAGTTAGACAACATTTGACAGTCCACTTTAGGCATTCCACGATCAGTAAGCAACTTTTCAGCTACATGTCATTAGAGTTTTAGTAAACTGTCTGTTTAATAACCTCTTATTAGTTAATAGATGGCAAGTATTAAGGTATTAAACATATTCTTAATAAAAACAGAGAAATATATGCTATTAATAGCTGTAAAATTAGCCCATTTTGTTTCAATATAGGATTGCGGAAATGAGTACAACCTAGATTTAATTCAACAAGGTGTGATATTTTAGTACTTAATATGTCCTCCATAACTCTATGTATATACTGAATGTAAAATTTTATTACAAACTGTTACATCTGTCCTGTTTAACTCCTTCTTAAACGACCTGGTCTTTAATGGGGAGAGTTTCTGGTTTGGGGAGAGTTGAGGTTTTGTATTATATCACACAGTGGTTGATAAAGCCTAACTCTCTCACGCCTTCAGCTCTCATACGTCCCTACAGAAGAGCTTTACTACCCTGAAGTTCACTGTGGAAACCAGACACTTCTCACTGTATGCCTCCTCTTGTGACACCAGAACATTTTAGATGCTGTCAGATCTGAAACGATTAACTTGGTCTCATGAGACTAGAGCATGGATTCCCAGAAGCCCTCACTTACTTAAGCCAAGGGTCTTGGAAAAGGAGTTTATTGTGCTTTGGCCGCAGTGGATAGTTTGGGTGCGGACAAACAACCATGCATGGTGCTATTTTAAGATGTACAGTCACTCTTCTCATAGCGTTTACTGGCTCTGAGACGCTTTCTTACAAATGATTATTTCGGGGGCTTTTTACAAGTCCATTGTTTTGAATTTTTGAAAATGTTGCAGTATTTTTACATTGAAAACAAGAATTTGGTATTCCTTTTGCATTATTGTCCTCTTATAAGTTAAAAATAAATACCCTGGCAGTGTTCACTGTTCCAACAAAAACTACAAAAAATTAAAACCGACGTTAACTTCAGGCCAGTGTGTGTGCCCGATGAAACCACCTATATCCCAGCAAGCTAACAGTTGTTTGTTGACTCACTAGTATGTTTATCAGTATCAGTGTGCGTGAGGCCGAGAGCTACAGATCTCCATCCTGTAGATGGAGGAGAACACAACCTTCTCATGTTGAACCCAACAAAAACCGTTTCCTGTTCTGTTCTCATTGTACAGTATGTGCCGTGTTTCAGTGTCTGAGTCTCTTAACTTGTGATGTGTCTGCTTCTCTTTGTAGGACTCGTAGTGTTCATGTCTTCAGAAGCTTCTTGGTGAGCCACATGCCCCTCGTGATCTCGCTGATGAAGGGATTTCCAGACAATGGTCACCTGTCCAGAGAAGAGAGGCGTTTCATCTCCTGTCCAGAACCGTGCACACATGATCACTGAAGAGGAAGTGGAAAGTCAACCAATCAAAATGAGCTTCACTGTAAATAAATGAACCTAATGGAGTACTACTAAAGCTGATTTAGATGAATCATTGATAGTTCATGCTGTTTTAGCATCTCAGAAATATCCACCTTGATTTTTTCTCATTTATTTTTTAAACATAGGAATAACTTTCATACGTTAGCTTCATATTTTACATGTTAGCTCAGTTTGAATAAAATCATGCTTGATTTAAATCATCCATCATCCTTTGCCCCATGTTTTCACTCTATAATATAAAGGTCAAATGATTACGAATGATTCAAGAACAAATTAATATAAAAAAAACTGAAAGACAACCCAAGTATATGTTTGATATCTTGAAGCAGCAGCACACACACACACACACACACACACACACACACACACACACACACACACACACACATATATACACTCTCACACACACACAGGTTGCTACAACGTACATTTTTATTTTATGTATGTTTGTATAAATGGTAAATAAACTGTTTAATAAGAATAATATTAGTAGAATTTTTTTTCCAGGGTTAAAAAACACATGGTTGATTCCTTATACAGGGTCACATGATTGATTCAGTACATCCTCAAAACGACATTCAATCAAAAATGGGTGACCCTGATGAACTAATCCTGATTAATTATACAGTTGTGGCCAAAAGTTTTGAAAATGACACAATTATTAGTTTTTACAATGTTTGCTGTTAAACTGCTTTTAGATCTTTGTTTCAGTTGTTTCTGTGATGTACTGAAGTGTAATTACAAGCACTTCATACGTTTCAAAGGCTTTAATCGACAATTAAATGACATTTATGCAAAGAGTCATTATTTGCTTTGTTGACCCTTCTTTTTCAGTTCCTCTGCAATTCGACTGAGCATGCTCTCAATCAACTTCTGGGCCAAATCCTGACTGATAGCAACCCATTCTTTCATAATCACTTCTTGGAGTTTGTCATAAGTAGTGGGTTTTGTTTGTCCACCCGCCTCTTTAGGATTGACCACAAGTTCTCAATGGGATTAAGATCTGGGGAGTTTCCAGCCCATGGAGCAAAAATTTCAACGTTTTGGTCCCCGAGCCACTTAGTTATCACTTTTGCCTTATTGGCACGGTGCTCCATCGTGCTGAAAAATGCATTGTTCTTCACCAAACTGTTGTTGGATTGTTGGAAGAACTGCTGTTGGAGGGTGTTTTGGTACCGTTCTTTATTCATGGCTGTATTTTTGGGCAAATTTGTGAGTGAACCCACTCCCTTGGATGAGAAGCAACCTCTCACATGAATGGTCTCAGGATGCTTTACTGTTGGCATGACACAGGACTGATGGTAGCGCTCACCTTTTCTCTCGGTGCAATCTTAGTAGCCACAATATCCTTGCCTGTGAAGCCATTTTTATGCAACGCAATGATGGCTGCACAGCGTTACCATGGTTAACAATGGAAGAACGATGATTTCAAGCATCACCCTCCTTTTAACATGTCAAGTCTGTCATTCTAACCCAATCAGCCTGACATAATGATCTCCAGCCTTGTGCTCTTCAACATTCTCACCTGAGTTAACAAGGCGTTTACTGAAATGATCTCAGCAGGTCGTTTAATGACAGCAATGAAATGCAGTGGAAAGTTTTTTCAGGTTTAAGTTCATTTTCATGGCAAAGAAGGACTATGCAATCCATCTGATCACTCTTCATAACATTCTGGAGTATATGCAAATTGCTATTACAAAAACTTAAGCAGCAACTTTTCCAATTTCCAATATTTATGTCATTCTCAAAACCTTTGGCCACAACTGTACATATACTGTTGATACACATTTCTTTCATAAACTCCAATTTTCTATTAATACACAATTCCAAACCTTTCCATAACAATCTTGAGTAAATGAAAAGAAAGATGCTAAATAGTTTTCTTTTGTTTACCAAAGTTGACAGCTATACAAAATGTTAAGCTTAAATATTTCCAAATGTAATAAATTCTATAAAGTAGTTTGTAAGACACTTCCTTCATTTTGATAAAACATTTTTTGGCAGTATTCATTCTTTAACACAAGAGATACAACCAAATAAAGAAGAGCAAAGGACACAGAACAAAGAGCATTTGTTAAAATCGTATTAATTAATTGTTGTCTTAAAACAAATACAGTGTGTTTTCTTGGAGGCTTTTCCACTCAACCATGGTAAGCCTGGAGAAATTATTAACGCTTAAAACTTAAGTCCAGACATCCAGGCGCTTCATCTAGCCGGTCTTGGCTGTGATAAGTGGTACTTCTTGGTGTCTTTCCCACTCGACCATGGTAACCCTGGAGGAAACTTTTAAGCGTGTAAGCATCCATGTGCGACTTCTCGGACGACTTTTTCACTCGACCCCCACCATCCTGGTAAAATTCTTAAAACCTAACACCAGAGATCCAGGTGCTTCATTGAGGCAATCTTGTCCGAGTTAAGTTCAACTTCTTAGACGGTTTTTCACTCGACCATGGTAACCCTGGAAGAAATTTGTAAGCGTTTAAAACCTAAGTCCAAACATCCAGGAGCCGTCCAGCAGATATTGGCCACGTTAGGAGCAAATTCTGTGACAACCTTTGACTCGACCCCGCCACGCTCGATTAAATTTTTAAGCATTTAAAGCCTAAGCCCAGACATCCAGGCGCTTCATCCACGCGATATTGGCCAGGAAAAGTGCGAGATCTCATACACTTTTCCGCTCGACCACAGTAACAATGAAAGAAAAGAAATTTGTAAGCGTTCAAAACCTACACCCAGGCTCACAGACTAACCCCATATCTGTAACACATCACTGGGCATGATTTTATTTAGTAATGGCCCAGGAGTACAGTTTTCTTTAAGGCTTGGGCCCACAAACTCCCCATTACTACAACATTTTTTTGGCATGATCTTGGCTGGGTCAAGACTTCTCGGAGGCTTTCCGCTCGACCATGGTAACCCTGGAAGAAATTTTTAAGCGTTTAAAATCTAAGTCCAGACATCTAGACACTTCATCCAGATGATATTGGCCGGATTAAGAGAGACTTTCTCGGGGACGCTTTTCCACTCGACCATGGTAACCCTGGAACAAATGTTTGAGCGTTCAAAACCTACATCCAGGCTCACAGACTAACCCCAGAATAGCTACATATTACTGCGTATGACTTTATTCAATAGAGGTCTGGACCCAGAAACTCAACCCATTACTATAACACTTTTATGGGCATGATCTTGGCGAGTTAAATATGACTTCTCGTAGGCTTTCTTACTCGACCATGGTAACCCTGGAAGAAACTTTTAAGCATTCAAAACCTACGTCCAGACATCCAGCCTCACAAACTAACCCTATAACAGTAACAAATTACTGGGCATGACTTTATTCAGTAAAGGCCTGGGCCTACAAACTCACCCCATGACTATCACAATTTTATGGACATGATCTTGGCCGGTTTAAGTGTGACTTCTCGTGAGGCTTTCCCACTCGACCATGGTAACCCTGGAAGAAATTTTTAAGCGTTCAAAACCTAAATTCAGACATCCAGGCTCACAGACTAACCCCATAACAGTAACACATTACTGGGCATGATTTTTCACTAAAAGGCCCTGTATTACAGTTTTTTTAAGGCATGGGCCAACAAAGTCACCCCATTACTATAACACTTTTATGGGCATTATCTTGGCGGGTTAAGCATGACTTCTCGTAGGTTTTCCCACTCGACCATGATAACCCTGGAAGAAATATTGAAGCGTTCAAAACCTAAATCCAGACATCCAGGCTCATAGACTAAACCCATAACAGTAACACATTACTGGGCATGATTTTATTCAGTAAAGGCCTGGGCCCACAGACTCACCCCATTACTACAAAACTATTATGGGCATGATCTTGGCCAAGTTATGTGCGACTTCTCATAGGCTTTCCCACTCGACCATATTAACCCTGGAAGAAATTTTTAAGCGTTCAAAACCTAAATCCAGATATCCAGGCTCACAGACTAACCCCATAACAGGAACACATTACTGGGCATGATTTTATTCACTAAAAGCCCTGTATTACAGTTTTCTTTAAGGCCTGGGCCCACAAACTCACCCCATTACTATGACACTTTCATGGGCATGATCTGGCCGGGTTAAGTGTGACTTCTCATGAGTTTTTCCACTCAACCTTAGTAACCCTGGAAGAAATATTGAAGCATTCAAAACCTAAATCCAGACATCCAGGCTCACAGACTAACCCCATAAATATTACTTGACCCCATAACAGTAACACATCCACTGGGCATGATTTCCATTGCTCACAGAACTAACCAGTAACCCTGGAAGAAGGCCTGGGCCCATTACTGGGCATGATTTATTCACTAAAGGCCTGGGCCCACAGACTCACCGCATTACTATAACACTATTATGGGCATGATCTTGGCCGGGTTAAGTGTGACTTCTCATAGGCTTTCCCACTCGACCATGTTAACCCTTGAAGAAATTTTTAACATTTCAAAACCTAAATCCAGATATCCAGGCTCAGGACTAATCCCATAACAGTAACACATTACTGGGAATCATTTTATTCACTAAAGGCCCTGTATTACAGTTTTCTTTAAGGCCTGGGCCCACAAACTCACCCCATTAAAATGACACTTTCATGGGAATGATCTTGGCTGGGTTAAGTGTGACTTCTCGTAGGTTTTCCCACTCGACCATGGTAACACTGGAAGAAATTTTTAAGCGTTCAAAACCTAAATATAGACATCCAGGCTCACAGACGAACCCCATAACAGTAAACCATTACTGGGCATGATTTTATTCAGTAAAGGCCTGGGCCCACAGACTCACCCCATTACTATAACACTATTATGGGCATGATCTTGGCGGGTTAAGTGTGACTTCTCGTAAGCTTTCCCACTCGACCATGGTAACACTGGAAGAAATTTTTAAGCGTTCAAAACCTAAATATAGACATCCAAGCTCACAGACGAACCCCATAACAGCAAACCATTACTGGGCATGATTTTATTCAGTAAAGGCCTGGGCCCACAGACTCACCCCATTACTATAACACTATTATGGGCATGATCTTGGCCGGGTTAAGTGTGACTTCTCATAGGCTTTCCCACTCGACCATGGTAACCCTTGAAGAAACTATTAAGCATTCAAAGCCTACGTCCAGACATCCAAGCACACAGACTAACCCTTTAACAGTAACACATTACTGGGCATGATTTTATTCAGTAAAGGCCTGGGCCAACAGACTCACCCCATTACTATAAAACTTTTATGGGAATGATCTCGGCCGGGTTAAGTGTGACTTCTCGTAGGCTTTTCCACTCGACCATGGTAACCCTTGAAGAAATTTTTTACATTTCAAAAACTAAGTCCAGATATCCAGGCTCAAGACTAACCCCATAACAGCAAGACATTACTGGGAATGATTTTATTCAGTAAAGGCCTAGGACCAGAAACTCACCCATTACTATAACACGTTTATGGGCATGATCTTGGCAGGGTTAAGCGTGACTTCTCGTAGGCTTTCTTACTCGACAGTGGTAGCCCTGGAAGAAACTTTTAAGCATTCAAAAGCCGTCCAGACATCCAAGCACACAGACTAACCCCATAACAGTAACACATTACTGGGCATGATTTTATTCAGTAAAGGCCTTGGCCAACAGACTCACCCCATTACTATAAAACTTTTATGGGAATGATCTTGGCCGGGTTAAGTGTGACTTCTCGTAGGCTTTCCCACTCGACCATGGTAACCCTGGAAGAAATTTTTAACACTTCAAAAACTAAATCCAGATATCCAGGCTAAAGACTAACCCCATAACAGCAAGACATTAGTGGGCATAATTTCATTCAATAAAGGCCCTGTATTACGGTTTTCTTTAAGGCATGGGCCAACAAACTCACCCCATTACTATAACACATTCATGGGCATGATCTTGGCCGGGTTAAGTGTGACGTCTTGTAGGTTTTCCCACTCGACCATGGTAAGTCGAGTGGGAAAACATGATTTTATTCAGTAAAGGCCTGGGCCCACAGACTCACTCCATTACTATAACACAATTAGGGGCATGATCTTGGCCGGGTTAAGTGCGACTTCTCGTAGGCTTTCCCACTCAACCATGGTATGCCTGGAAGAAGTTTTTAAGCGTTCAAAACCTACGTCTAGACTTCCAGGCGATATTGGCCGGTTTAAGTGCGACTTCTCTTATGCTTTCCCACTCGACCATGGTAACCCTGGAAGAAATTTTTAACATTTCAAAAACTAAGTCCAGATATCCAGGCTCAAGGCTATCCCCATAACAGCAAGACATTACTGGGCATGATTTTATTCAGTAAAGGCCCTGTATTACGGTTTTCTTTAAGGCATGGGCCAACAAACTCACCCCATTACTATAACACATTCATGGGCATGATCTTGGCCGGGTTAAGTGTGACGTCTTGTAGGTTTTCCCACTCGACCATGGTAACCCTGGAAGAAAAATTGAAGCATTCAAAACCTAAAACCAGACATCCAGGCTCACATACTAACTCCATAACAGTAACACATTACTGTACATGAATTTGTTCAGTAAAGGCCTGGGCCCACAGACTCATCCCATTACTATATCACTATTATGAGCATGATCTCGGCCGGGTTAAGTGTGACATCTCATAAGCTTTCCCACTCGACCATGGTAACCCTTGAGGAAATTTTTTACATTTCAAAAAGTAAGTCCAAATATCCAGGCTCAACCCCATAACATCAAGACATTACTGGGAATGATTTTATTCAGTAAAGGCCTGGGACCAGAAACTCACCCATTACTATAACACGTTTTTGGGCATGATCTTGGCAGGGTTAAGCGTGACTTCTCGTAGGCTTTCTTACTCGACAGTGGTAACCCTGGAAGAAACTTTTAAACATTCAAAGCCTACGTCCAGACATCCAAGCACACAGACTAACCCCTTAACAGTAACACATTACTGGGCATGATTTTATTCAGTAAAGGCCTGGGCCAACAGACTAACCCCATTACTATAAAACTTTTATGGGAATGATCTTGGCCGGGTTAAGTGTGACTTCTCGTAGGTTTTCCCACTCGACCATGGTAACACTGGAAGAAATTTTTAAGCGTTCAAAACCTAAATATAGACATCCAGGCTCACAGACGAACCCCATAACAGTAAACCATTACTGGGCATGATTTTATTCAGTAAAGGCCCTGTATTACGGTTTTCTTTAAGGCATGGGCCAACAAACTCACCCCATTACTATAAAACTTTTATGGGAATGATCTTGGCCGGGTTAAGTGTGACTTCTCGTAGGCTTTCCCACTCAACCATGGTATCCCTGGAAGAAGTTTTTAAGCGTTCAAAACCTACGTCTAGACTTCCAGGCGATATTGGCCGGTTTAAGTGCGACTTCTCTTATGCTTTCCCACTCGACCATGGTAACACTGGAAGAAATTTTTAAGCGTTCAAAACCTAAATATAGACATCCAGGCTCACAGACTAACCCCTTAACAGTAACACATTACTGGGCATGATTTTATTCAGTAAAGGCCTGAGCCCACAGACTCACCCCATTACTATAACACTATTATGGGCATGATCTTGCCCGGGTTAAGTGTGACTTCTGGTATGCTTTCCCACTCGACCATGGTAACCCTGGAAGAAATTTTTAAGCATTCAAAACCTAGATCCAGACATCCAGGCTCACAGACTAACCCCATAACAGGAACACATTACTGGGCATGATTTTATTCACTAAAGGCCCTGTATTACAACTTTCTTTAAAGCCTGGACCAACAGACTTACCCCATTAATATAACACTTTTATGGGCATGATCTTGGCAGGGTTAAGCGTGACTTGTCGTAGGCTTTCTTACTCAACAATGGTAACCCTGGAAGAAACTTTTAAGCATTCAAAGCCTACGTCCAGACATCCAAGCACACAGACTAAGCCCCTTAACAGTAACACATTACTGGGCATGATTTTATTCAGTAAAGGCCTGGGCCAACAAACTCACCCCATTACTATAAAACTTTTATGGGAATGATCTTGGCCGGGTTAAGTGTGACTTCTCAAAGGTTTTCCCACTCGACCATGGTAACCCTGGAAGAAATATTGACGCATTCAAAACCTAAATCCAGACATCCAGGCTCACAGACTAACCCCATAACAGTAACAAATTACTGGACAT